>NW_015551083.1:374187-374405 GCF_001515605.1 Sinocyclocheilus anshuiensis | reverse complement strand
CAGCACTCCAGTCCATCAGTTAACATCTGGAGAAGACAAAAGCTGTGTGTTTGTAAGAAACAAATCCATGAAGGAGTATAAACTGTCTCGTGGAGCACCCGTGCACATAAAAGGGCACCTGCCATCCATGCCATCAGATTTGAGTTGTCTGAAGGAATTATTATTAATTATATATATATATATATATATATATAAACCCTTTATTTGACCATCTAGCA
>NW_015551083.1:357460-373869 GCF_001515605.1 Sinocyclocheilus anshuiensis | reverse complement strand
TATATATATATATATATATATATGTATATATATGAGATTTCAGATTTATAACAGTGCTGTGATTAGGAGGATGTATATTTGTGGTTAAAGAAGATATTATTAAGAAGATAATATGGATGCTGTCTGACTTTATCAAGGATGCATATTACTGTTGTCAAGAAGACATGATTGTTTATGTTCATATCATAAAGAGGTGAAATCCACCCTGGGCTGTCAGTCTCACCTTCAGTAAACTGTTGTCTAAAATCAGTATCACATTTGTGATCTCTTGCTCGTCTGATAATTCCTATATCATATGCTATAAAAAAAAACAGAAACCGATTTCATCTTCAATTTTGGGAGCATATTGTTTCATGTCATTTCTGGCCCGAGCCCTGAATCATTTCTGACCGGCACATAACCAAACAGACTGAACAAACATAACTCCAGCCTTTAACACAAGCATCCTTCATGAAGTTGTACAGCACTCATATTATTTTAACCACAAATCTACATCCTCCAAATCACAACACAATAACATTCTAATTAAAAAAAGGCCACTTCGAACTCCTTTATCAGATCTTCACCACATGACAGCTCTAGACAATGCCAAATGGCAGAAAGTTATCAAAAGAATTTTGATCCATTAAATCATTTTGCAGGTATAATCTAACATATTTGTTCATATGGAGAAGAAGTCATTCTGAGCAAACAGGCTTATTTTCATGATTTTCCACTTACAGCAAATATTATGAGTAATTAGTAATACTGCTGTTGTCCAGGAGAGGGAGCCACAGGATAAAGACTCTTTTAAAGGGGCCATGCTCATTCTGTCATCATTTACTCGTGTCCTTCCAAACCTACATGACTTTCTTCTGTGGAACATGAACACAAGACGTTCTGAAGAAGGTTAGTCACCAAACAGTTTGGTTCCCATTGACTTCCATTGTATGGACAAAAACTCCAGAGGAAGTCAATGGGAACTGAAACTGTTTGGTGAATAACCTTCTTCAGAACGTCTTCATTTACACGCCACAGAAGAAAGGAAAGTCATTCAGGATTGCAGTGACATGCCAGCTAATGATAGTTTAAATTTTTGGCTGAGCGATCACTTTAAGTCTAATCCCGTTCTATTAGTTTCCATCAGCTGAAATGACTGGATAACTGAATTATTTTCTTTTTCTAACATGTTGTCTTCAGTTACGACAGTTTGTTTGTATGTAGTGTTTTAGCATCACAGTATTACTATAGTATAAATATATGATTAAAATCATTTTTGTAACCTAAAATAACATGAAATATGTGATTGTTACCATTTAAAGCATGTAAAATATGAAAAACATTGTTAACCATTTAATTTGTTTCTTTTCAGACTTGATGGATGAGGAAAGTGAAGAAGAACTGAATGAAAACTCTTCTAAACAGAAAGTGGTGCACCTGCCGTCAGTGTGGAAGGAGCTTCACGTGTAGAGCAAGCCTGAAGGATCACGTGAGAATCCACACCTTTCACGTGTCAGCAGTGCAGGAAGGGTTTTAGATTAAAACATACTATAATGCTCACATAAAAACTGTCTCTGGTGTGAAGCCGTTCATCTGTCAGCAGTGCGGGAAGGGTTTTAGTTTGGCATATCACCTGAAATCACATGAGATCGTTCACAGAGAAGTGAAGCCGTTTCACTGCACTCCATGCAGGAGGAGTTTCGGCCATATATCTGATCTTAAAAGACATTTAAAGTCCTTCATACATAATAAATACAGGCTGCTAGAGAGACTGATGCTCCAGAATGGCTCCTCAGCTCATGGTTTGTCTTCAGGAGTGAACGTGTCCTTCACTAAAACACATTTCTTGCAGTGAAGATCCTGCTGTTCTGATAACGTCTGTATAGAGGAGATCAATGTACTGAACAAATCATTAAAACATGTCTGTTGCTGTAAACGGATGGCTTAAAATTCAGGAGTAACAACACTTTTAAATGAATAAAATGACTTGCATATGATACCATTCAAAAACCAGGTGCGCTTCTCATTTCTACATGTATATCTTTACTAACTGATGCAGAGGTAGAGCGTGAAGAAAGATTGCTCTCCACCGGCATTAAAAGATGTTTCAGTGATGCACTTTGGCCTGAAATAGATTTATTAATGAGGCTGGCACTGGTCTGTAAGTGTCATGATGCTACTCTCTGATGGGTAATGTAGTTTTTCACCAGTGATCCCACTGTTAAACATGATTATTTCAAACAGAAGTCTTCAACGAGAGCATTTACCATCAGTTAACAACCAGTCTGTCTGCGGGTTTAAATGTTATCAATAAAAGTCAGTTTCCCTCTGGAGAAAATTAATTGCATTACTTCTGGAACCAACTGTTGCACTCTTGTGACAGTTTCTTGTGCATTTCACTCTTTAATGTGAAAACATCTTTTTCATTAGCAAAGAAATCTCTTCCTGCACCTTTAACAAAAGCGGTTTGTCTGATTGGCTGAAAGCAGCCTGCGCTCGCGCCTGTGATCGTGTACTTCCGGGTGTCGCGCCAGCGGAGCAGCGGCCATTGAATGAACGGAGCGGCGGCGTGACGGTAACCGAATTACGGTTTTCCGGTAGTTTACAGTCTGTAAACGATTCGATAGTAGCGGATATCAGTGAGCACTACACTGATTCTCATGCTTTCTCCACTGAAAGATCTGTTTATGTCGCCAGTGCTGAATAGAGCGAATCAATAGACAGAACCTGAGAAACACATGCATGCGGGTTTCGGCATTAATACAGTCCATAAACACCCGCTTTTGCTGATATGTTTGTAGTCGGGCAGTGCAGTGCAAACAACACCGAGTTCAGTCATAAAATCCCTACAGACCTTCCGTTTCTGATCTGATCACACAAAACCCTGATATAGTTATTAATTCCACAGACATGAGTGTAACAGTGACAGCAATAAACCGCAGACAGAAGCATCATATCAGGTTATACAGTGATAGAAAAAATAGATGTAACATTTACAGTATGAATCATTATCAACTACAAAAATGAATAAAACTTGACAAGAATTGAAAAAAGAAACAATATTACAATATGCAGAAAAAGTTCTTATAATAGCAAGAAATATCACTGAATGTCTTAACAGTGACAGAGAACAGAGAGAGGTGAAACTAACAGAAACAGAATCGCTTCAGTCGTCTGTCATCTGTAGCAGAAGCTGAGAAACACATTCACACCAGCAGGTTAAACTGGAAATCCTCTCACATCATACACATATTTAATATTCGTGAGTGATGATATGATGAATTCAGCATTCACTAAATACTAATAATGTCTTCTGCTCTGTATCTGCTCCAACAGTTTCCAGCTGTAAAAAATGAACAATTCGAGTTACGCTTCTGTAAAGATGGAGTTTATTAAAGAGGAGAGAGAAGACGTGAGAGATGCAGAGACACACAGAGAGAAAGAGGAAGAGACTGAGGAACACAGAGGTCGGAGATGATTATTGATTCTACTTTAATGACTGATGTGTGTGGGGGAAAAATCATGAAATAATGCATTTTTTCTTTTCTATTAAACAGTGGCTTGTTGAATAAACTATGGCTCAGTCATTAAATAAAAATGACTGCTGCAACACACTCTTCATACTGCAGTTTAGTGCTGGTGTAAATGGGGAAGAGATTTGAAGTGCTTCCACTTTTGAATGTAAAATATTTTGGCAAAATATATTTTAGTCAGAATTATAGCTCTCCTATTCTAATGTGCTCCGTCTGTCTGATGTTCATGCGCACACCGCCGCTTCTTCAGTGAAGTCTGTGCAATCTAACAGACTCGCTTGATATTAGGAAAAATGGAAATCATGTACATGTACAAATATTACTGTATAATGTAAGTTATGTGCTGAGGAAAACACGTCTGAAATGCATTAAACAGCACGCATCTGACAGGCTGCTTTAAACTGTATGCTTATGATTTAGTTCGAAGCGCAACATTTCTCATTTTCACTTCATTTAACTTGAAGTACTAAAATAACTAAAACTAAATGAACTGTAACTAATTAATACTATTAAAATAAAACTGACAAAAACACACAACAAAATGATAAAACTAGCTATTTTTTTCAGTTTGCATAATAGGACTAGGTGTTATAATCCCAATATTCAGCACCATTTAGCCGCACCATAGAACATTTTCTCCTTCGCTTTGAGCAGAACACAGCTCTGATATTAGTTCAGCAAGAATCCAGGATCATGGCCTAATCCATGTCCGTGGTTCTTGCCTCCATACCCAATAATCAGTCGTGAGTTTACAATTGCTTTATGCGTGACTGGGGAATAATAATATTACGACTGTTGTCATTGGTTTGTGTGCAGGATCAGTTCATGTCTTCATCTGGACCTCTTGATTTCTGCCGTGAAATGGTGGTTAATTTAGTTCTTATTTGACCTCATTGTCTGGATTGGTTTCAGATCTGCTGGAAGTGAAGGTGGAAAGTGAAGAAGTGAATGAAGATCATCAGAAGATCATAACTGCAGAACAATCACAGACTGAAGATGATTTCTCCCAGAAGAGAACAGGAGCCAAGAAATCTCCGTTCAGCTGCGCTCAGTGCGGGAAGAGTTTCACGCTCAAGGTCAACCTCAACAGCCACATCAGAATCCACAGCGGAGAGAGAAACTTCAGCTGTCTGCAGTGCGGCAGCAGCTTCTTCAAGAACGCAGACCTGAAGAGACACCTGCAGACTCACAGCGGAGAGAAGCCCTTCAGCTGCTCGCACTGCTCCAAGAGCTTCACACGCAAGCAGAGTCTGGAGAACCACATCCGGATCCACACGGGAGAGAAGCCCTTCACCTGCCTCCTGTGTGACAAGAGCTTCATCCGCAAGGGACACTTCAAGAACCACATGCGGATTCACTCCGGAGAGAGGCCTTTCACGTGCCACGAGTGCGGGAAGAGCTTCACACAGGCTACGATCCTCAGAAACCGCCAGCACTCGCACTCTGGAGAACGACCCTTCAGCTGCGATCGGTGCGGAAAGAGCTTCATCTCAGCAAAGCACCTGAAGATACACCAGAAAATCCACCAGAAGCTCTTCCTGTGCTCCTTCTGTGGAAAGATGTTTTCACAGCTGGGTTACCTGAAGGAGCACCAGAAGATCCACACCGGAGAGAAAGCTCACGTTTGCTCGGTGTGCGGGAACAGCTTCTCCAGAGCCAAATATCTGAAGGAACACCACAAAGTCCATTCGGGAGAGAAACCCTACAAGTGCTCGCACTGCGACAAGAGTTTCAGTCAGTCGGGGAACCTGAAGATACACGAGAGAGTTCACAGCGGAGAGAAACCACACCGCTGCCCGCCGTGTGGACGGAGCTTCATCACCTCCAGCGCTCTGCTGTCGCACCGGAGAAACTGTCTCCAGAAGTTACCAAATGAGCAGAAGTCAACAGAGAAACTCAGATGTTATCTTGCAAAGTCATTTTCTTGAACATCTACATGCTGGAGAGTAGCAGCTCTTTCTACACGACGTTAGCTGTGTGCAGTAGTATTCATCAGACAATGCTGTGTATTATTTCTCCATGCATATCCTTAAATTCATTGTATCAGTCACAGTTTGTGAGAGGTGGTGAACTGAAAAGACGTGCAGTGAGAACATGAGATCAGAAGAGTGTTGGAAACCTATCAACTACAGCATTGATGAAAATGTGAAATAAGGACCTTTGCAATACACAAACTGTGTACTTTGCATTGTTTGGCCACATGTTCATTCATTGCTGAATAAAGTACATTAATATTATTTATTTATTACTTTAACTAAGACCACTGTATTGTGCTTGGATTGTACATTATGAAATGTCAATAAATGAGAGCAAAACGTTGTACAGAGCTGCTCATTTAATGAGCTCAGAGGACAGATGTGCTTGAGTTCAGTATTGTTTCAACATTGTGTCTCAATAATAAAGTAATAAAGCTTTTTTTCTTCACAAAAGTCCTCCAGATCTTTACTTTATGCTTGCAGCAAGAGTGGTAAGGAACGTATTATAGGCCTAAACTCGTAACTCAATAGCAGTGTTGGGGGTAATATATTACAAGTAACACGAGTTACGTAATCAGATTACTTTTTTCAAGTAACTAGTAAAGTAACGCATTTTTAATTTACAAGAGAATATCTGAGTTACTTTTTCAAATAAGTAACGCAAGTTACTTTGTTTCCAATTTATTGATTGACAGCTCTCCTGTCCCCATGTTGAGAGAAATCAGAAGATGTTACTGTAGTTCTAAAATAAATATGAATATGCATTAATTCATCTCACTCACAAAAAAAAAACACAGATTCAGTATTCCTCAAAATGAATAAAAGTAATGCAACTCAGAATATGACGCAAACCTGCAATAATTAAATGTTAAACAACACAAATATAATTTATGTATTTAATCCCATTCTATTAACCAATGTCTTTGCTTCTGACCTTTGATGATCCAGTTCAACCGTACTAATTAGCACAAATTACTCTAGACGAACATTTCTGTGTCTTTTTTTATTGCTGAAGTGTGTTGAAATGGCTTCTTCTGCATTCTACTGTACGGACGTAAATTGACTTTCCCTTCAGCCTGAGGCTTATTCATTTCACTTTTGGTGTTATTTGCCAAAAATAGAACTTTTTTATTTTAAAAACAAACAAGCAAGCCCTGTTCAGATTTAAAAAGTAACACAAAAGTAACGTAACGCATTACTTTCCATAAAAAGTAACGAAGTAACATAATTAGTTACTTTTTTTATGGAGTAATGCAATATTGTAATGCATTACTTTTAAAAGTAACTTTCCCCAACACTGCTCAGTTGTGACTGGCTGGACTAAACAGCCAGACATGAATGCAGAATACATATATTAATTTATTCAAAGTCATAAAAAAGACAATTTCATAAAAGTAGACATTTCATTATCTGGGTTCCACATTCATTGTCCAGGACCAGGAGAGTAATTTTCCCATAGTTTAGTCTGATCTCTAATTAAACACACCTGAATCAACTCATCAAGGTCTTTGCGTTTACTTTAATAACAGCCAGATGTGTTGAAGCTAAACTCAGCAGAAGCAGGCATGAGGAACCTGCTTTACTCCTTGTCCCAATACCCGCACTTACAGTCTTTGCACTTGACCACTTGACTACTTATATGACGTATTTACTGTATTTGGCCCAAGTGTTCAAGTGAGCATGAAGACCACAAGTGTGCGTGGAACTTTTTACAATTAAGTTATAAAAAGCAGATGCAAATGTTGACTCACAGACACGCCTGTTTAACGCACGTCACTCAAACACAGAAGCAGGAAACACGTGAGAAACTGAAGTGTAGTCGAGCTGTTGTGTGTGTATTTCTGCAGTAAAGGGCAGAACGGAGAACTGGAGACGAGCTGATGATCGGAGGTGAGAAAGTCCTCACGGATTTGTTTTTAATGCTTTATTTTAACCAAGTGTAAATTACTGTTTCAGTTACACTTAAATGCACTTACATTTTCCAGAAATGAAAATTTGTCATTAATTTACTCACCCTCAAGCCATCCAAGATGTAGGTGACTTTTTTCCCTCGGCTGCACATTTTTGAGAATAATAAAAAGCATTCCTTTGAACCGGTTCTTTTTGGTTAACTAGATGAAGCAGTTCAGACTGAAGCAGTCCGTGGCTCGAGCAGCACAGATCTACAACTCGCTCTCAGACGCCTGACAGTCTCTCCGACTAGAAATGAGCCGAAACACCGGCGTACCTGATCCTGTGATGAATGAACGGATTCAGAACCAGTTCCTCCAGCAGTCACTGAACCGAAGAAACAGCTCGACTCGGACTGAAGCCGCTGATGTGAGCTCGTGTGAACCCAGAGCTTGCACGGAGGAGAGAAATTCACGTTTTGCGCTGATGAAGACTAGTTTACTCACTTTATGTGCTTTCGACAAGTAAAACATCCACGTTTCACAGCATTATTGTGTGCTTTAATAATATAATTGCGTATACATTACGTCATTGTGTGATTATATAAAATAATTAGAGAATTGAACCAGTTCACCGAAACAAACTGTCCGAAAGAATCAGTTGGCAGAAAAGAATCAGATTTCCCTGGGGCTCTGCATTACAGTAATCATGTTGTAAATAATGTTCAGTTTCTTCCACAGACTGATCGTTTCGCTTCATAAGGCCTCAATATATCGCCAGGAGCCACGGGGATTAATTTCGTGTTGCCTGATGTGCTTTTCTGACTCGGAGTGACGGTAGCCATTGACTTGCACTGTAAGAATCACGGTTTCAGCTAAAAAAGAAGTCCGCTACGTCTTAGTTGGCTTGAGGATGAGTAAACTAACAGCAAATGTTCATTTTGGCGGGAATTATCCCTGTAATGTGGACATTTTCCAGGTTTAGCAAATATTACTTACATTTTCAAAAAACAAACTAAAACAATTCTAAATTGTGTTTTTAAGTTGTCAGTAATTAATGATTTATTAAAACTAAGTCAAGTTAGTATTTTAAGCATGTTTACATTCCAAAATAACTATAAGAACAAAGTGACAAATTTCAATATGTGTATTTTATTTGTGAACTGATGTTGTTTTTAAAACACACACACAAATAAATCATGTTAAACTGATCTTTAAAACAGACGTGGTTTCTCTTGTGAGTAGCTGTGGTCAACCACTTTTACCTGAAGTGTTTTAACAGATTTTATTTGGGTGATAATTAGGTGTAAAAGGCTGAACCCTTAAAGTACTTTGAGTATTTGTGTGTTCAGTAAAAGCATCTTAGTAGATGAATGAAAAGCAGTTTTTGGTCTTCAGCTCAAGGATCTCCGTGTTTAATCTGCTCTTCAGAAAGCGTCTGCATGTCAAACTGCTTCGGTCTCCATCAGCGCCACACACTCCTTCTGATGATCATAAAGGCGCAGAAACACGCCGTACTTCCTCCTGTAGAAGCTTTACACACACCAACATTCATTCGTACGGTTACAGACACTGATGCACAAGAATCCTGAGATATGAGTGTCTTGGTACTGACAGAATAAAAGAATGAAAGCATGAACACATCACTGAACCTCACCTCTCGAGCTCAGGGTTTGGTCTGACAACACGCCCGATTCTGGTCATTCTCCTCATTGCGTCCTAGAAAGACACCAGGACGCGCCTTTGTCAAGTCACATTTATTTCTATAGTGCTTTATATAATGCAGCGCCAGGAGCCACGGGGATTAATTTCGTGTTGCCTGATGTGCTTTTCTGACTCGGAGTGACGGTAGCCATTGACTTGCACTGTAAGAATCACGGTTTCAGCTAAAAAAGAAGTCCGCTACGTCTTAGTTGGCTTGAGGATGAGTAAACTAACAGCAAATGTTCATTTTGGCGGGAATTATCCCTGTAATGTGGACATTTTCCAGGTTTAGCAAATATTACTTACATTTTCAAAAAACAAACTAAAACAATTCTAAATTGTGTTTTTAAGTTGTCAGTAATTAATGATTTATTAAAACTAAGTCAAGTTAGTATTTTAAGCATGTTTACATTCCAAAATAACTATAAGAACAAAGTGACAAATTTCAATATGTGTATTTTATTTGTGAACTGATGTTGTTTTTAAAACACACACACAAATAAATCATGTTAAACTGATCTTTAAAACAGACGTGGTTTCTCTTGTGAGTAGCTGTGGTCAACCACTTTTACCTGAAGTGTTTTAACAGATTTTATTTGGGTGATAATTAGGTGTAAAAGGCTGAACCCTTAAAGTACTTTGAGTATTTGTGTGTTCAGTAAAAGCATCTTAGTAGATGAATGAAAAGCAGTTTTTGGTCTTCAGCTCAAGGATCTCCGTGTTTAATCTGCTCTTCAGAAAGCGTCTGCATGTCAAACTGCTTCGGTCTCCATCAGCGCCACACACTCCTTCTGATGATCATAAAGGCGCAGAAACACGCCGTACTTCCTCCTGTAGAAGCTTTACACACACCAACATTCATTCGTACGGTTACAGACACTGATGCACAAGAATCCTGAGATATGAGTGTCTTGGTACTGACAGAATAAAAGAATGAAAGCATGAACACATCACTGAACCTCACCTCTCGAGCTCAGGGTTTGGTCTGACAACACGCCCGATTCTGGTCATTCTCCTCATTGCGTCCTAGAAAGACACAAGCCTTTGTCAAGTCACATTTATTTCTATAGTGCTTTATATAATGCAGCGTCACAGAAATAAACAGGAAAATAACTCATGAATGTTAGCTCTGCAGAAGACAATAGTGTCATTATTCAGATGAATTCAGCTCAGTTCAGTTCTCATCTGACAGTGTGGGAGTCAGGGAAGGTTCTAGAGCTTTTTTAGGGGACTTCAGTCCTTCTGTCTGTCTGCAAGTACAGGATTGAGTTCTCTTTTGTGTCTTCATTTAAATACATTCATGCAAATACACACACACTGATGTCAAAAAGCCCGTCTTGAGTATTCACGTAAACACAGTCAGCTATGTCTTAAGTGAATGTAAACAGTTAAGAAAATATCGGATGCGTGTCAATATAATGGATTAGGTCTTAAAATGACAGCAGCCTCATACCTTCTGTTCGCTGTTAATCATATTAAACTAACGGCAAAAGAAGAATCACTCACTGCTCGGAACTAGACTTCTGTAGCTTTCAGAGCTATCTGTGTATATTTACTTCACATAGTAATACAGTTTCACAAGCAGTACTGTTTCTTTAACCTGTATCTTTGTTCTATTGCATTTATTTGTGCTATTGCTTGTCATTTTTTAGCAGTTCTTATTTTATATCATTGACTTCACATGTCTTGAGTTTAATGTTTGATCTTTATTTTAGTCATGCCAGTATTAGTTTGTGTTGTGATCCTAAATTGGAAATGAGAATTGAAAAATGTCACTGGTTTCTAAAATGTTGTTATCGTAAGGTTACACAGGTCAAAAACAATTAAATAACTTATGTATGATCTACTGGCCTGACCACCAATCCTCAGTGTTGAGCCAATGCTTTTATTTTTTTCTAATTAACAGTAACACTTGATAATAATAACTGAAGGACTGGATTCCTGGATCCACGGCCGCTTTCATATATATCCTTTTGAGTGGTTATTAATCCCAGTATTAATCAGTATTTAACCTAGATTTTAGTTGACCGAATAAAGTTATGAGTATAGGATCGCTTAGTAGTTAGACATTCAGAAGTATTTTGTAACTGGAATCTGCTCTCTCCTTGTTTTCCAGAGAACTCTCTCCATATGCTAAGCATATATTCACTCCTCCCTACATCACTAAAGCTCATCAGGGGCTCTGCTACGGGACAAAAGTACAGTTAGAACATTCGCTTTCTTCTCTAACCCTGTACATTAAAGAATAAAGTTGAATATTGTCTGGAATTATCTCCCTTTCTCTCGGAGAAACTGCGTGATCTGGAAGCACCTGATAAGAGTACGAGCCTGAGCCACTCAACCTTGACAAAGTTGTGTATTCTGTGTGTGTGTGTGTGTGTGTGAGAGAGTGATATTGTCTGGAATTATCTCCCTTTCTCTCGGAGAAACTGCGTGATCTGGAAGCACCTGATAAGAGTACGAGCCTGAGCCACTCAACCTTGACAAAGTTGTGTATTCTGTGTGTGTGTGTGTGTGTGTGAGAGAGTGTGTTTGTGTGTGTGAGAGTGTGTTTGTGTGAGTGTGTGTTTGTGAGTGAGAGTGTGTTTGTGTGAGTGTGTGTGTTTGTGAGTGAGAGTGTGTTTGTGTGAGTGTGTGTGTGAGAGAGTGTGTTTGTGTGAGTGTGTATTTGTGTTTATGTGTGTGTGTGAGAGAGAGAGTGTTTGTGTGTGACTGTGTGTGTGAGAGAGTGTTTTCTGTTAATCCAATAGTAATGTGTACCGATCTGAACTGTACTGCAGAAAGATTTAAAACATTTCTGTGTTTACTTGGTACTAGTTTAAGTGGTAGGCTACTATTGACTTACTATATAGTGAGATAGTGGTGCTGATTTACAAAGAGGCATCACACAGGTAACGGTCTCACATCAAATCTTGCTCTTCACATGAAATCCTAGAATGATGTGTTAGTGAGGGCTGTCTATACCTGTATGGAGCTGCAGTCAGATGAAGCACAGGCTCCGATCCGCGCACACTCTCTCACACACACGCACACACACACACACACACACACACACACACACACACACACAATACATGCTTCATAATGAGCACAGAACCTAGAGATCAAGCATCTGTGTGTGTCTGAAACTTCTGTTCATCTGACTATGTTTGAATCGGGTGATTTTGGTGACCCACAACACCCTAGCAACCACCCAGAACAACATAGCAACTGCCTAACAAAACACATAGCAACGCCCTAGCAATCATTCTGAACATCATAGAGACTGCCTAGTGCTGAGTTCTGCCACGGCAGGCACCACTGACATTTTCTTCAGAAAAATGTATGTCTAGTTATCAATATTATATTAAATTAACAATTATTGTAATGCAGCAGTTTTTATTACATTTAAGTCAGCAAAAAAATACTACCATGATATATACCCCGGGTTCTTCACTGAAGACGTGTCCAAGTAGCACCAGAAGGTGTATGTTATAATGATCACTTCTGGCTCTGCCAATGACCTCCAGGAAAGACTGGATGACGTCCATGAAAAGAATGGTGACGGCTGGAGAGACAGAAGACAGCACGGAAAGACAGCATCTGGGGGCAGCAAGGGCTAGCAACCCAAACTACAGCTAGTGTGAGGGAGCACCCAAATAAGCTACGAAGAACCCTTCAGAACTATACCCCCAGGGATGCCCGAGAGGGCGGGAGGATGAGCATCGCAATAGGGCGGACCAATTGGTAACGAACCAAGCAAATGGAAAATCGATTACGGGTGCAGTCTGTATGTGGAAAGGGGTGTAGAAATCATAGAGGTCTGAAGATCCACCAGACAAAAATGGCCTGTTTGAGGAGGGAACAAGTGAAGCAACGCACAGGAGCAGGAGCCAGCACTACAAGTTTTGTGGTGCTGACTACAGAACTTGGTCAGACGTAGGAGGGGCCCGGCCCGGAGTCACCCCACAGTGCCCAGAACCTCCATGCAACACAAGCCCCCCCCACAAAGCAAGACGTCAGAACAGCATATAATGAAGTGGCCTGCCGCTAATAAGAAGAAGTGGCTCCAGTTGGATGAGGATGTAGATAAGATACTGGAATCGAAGGGGAATGCAGACCAGAAACTCCAGACTATGTGCACCCTCATAATGAGCATAGGCTCAGAACGGTTTGGCACCTCGGAGAAGCAGGGAACAAGTGATCCAGCAAGACCAAACCGGCGGGAACACAAGATCAACCAGCTGAGACAAGAACTCAGATCCCTGACGCGCCAATTCAAGTTGGCTGAGGAGAAGGAGAAAGCTGCCTTGTCAGACCTAACAGACATCATAAGGAGGAGGCTCATTACACTGAGGCGGGCTGAGTGGCATCGTAGGAAGGGCAAGGAGAGGGCCCGAAAGTGCAGTGCTTTTATTGCCAAACCCTTTGGCTTTGCCAAGAGACTACTGGGACAGAAGCAGAGTGGCCAACTCATTGAGGGAGCAAGACCTTGGCCTATGTGAGGAACTGGTAACACCTCCAGAACCAGAGACCCAATTTAACATCTCTGAGCCTACCCTGAAGGAAGTCAAAGAAGCAGTCAAAACTGCAAGAGCTAGCTCGGTCCCAGGTCCCAGTGGAGTACCTTATAAGGTCTATAAGCAGTGCCCTAGGCTCCTAGTGTGTCTCTGGAGGATCTTGAAGGTGATCTGGCGAAGAGGAAAGGTTGCTGCGCAGTGGAGACATGCAGAGGGTATATGGATACCGAAAGAAGAGGATTCAAGTAACAGAGCAGTTTCGTATCATTTCGTTGCTCAGCGTCGAAGGGAAGATCTTTAAGATTGTGGTCCAACGTCTAACTGAGTTCCTCCTAAAGAATGCATATAGATACCTCAGTACAGAAGGGGGGAGTCCCAGGGGTGCCTGGAGCATACATAAATAGTGACCCAGTTGATCCGGGAGGCAAGAGAAAGCAGAGGAGACCTTGCAGCACTCTGGCTAGATCTATCAAATGCCTATGGTTCCATCCCACACAAGCTCGTCGAGACAGCAATGACAAGACACCATGTTCCAGAGATGATTAGTAACATAATTCTGGACTATTATAGTGACTTTAGGTTGAGAGTCTCCTCAGGGTCACTAATATCTTCATGGCACTGGCTGGAGAAGGGTATAATCACTGGCTGCACAATCTCAGTGCCACTCTTTGCATTAGCCAGGAACATGATCGTCAAGCTAGCAGAGGTGGAATGTAGAGGCCCAATGTCTAGATCTGGTACTTGGCAGCCCGCCATAAGAGCATTCATGGATGACCTAACGGTGACAGCAACATCTGTTTCTGGGTGCAGATGGCTTCTTCAAGGACTGGAATAGCTCATCTCATGGGCAAGGATGAGTTTTAAACCAGACAAGTCCAGGTCTCTAGTGCTGAAAAAGGGAAAAGTGGCTGACCAGTTCCGCTTTACCCTGGGAGGGACTCAGATTCCAACAGTGACAGAAAAACCAGTCAAGAGCCTGGGCAAGATCTTTGACAGTTTCCTGAAGGACACAGCCACAATGCAACAAACCTGGAGCGATTTTACTGCCTGGCTCACCGTGTTAGATAAATCGGGGCTTCCAGGAAAGTTCAAAGCCTGGGTATATCAACATGCAGTTCTGCCAAGGCTGCTCTGGCCTCTTCTAGTGTACAAGGTGCCAATGACAACAGTGGAAGCCGTAGAGAAAACTATCAGTCAGTTCCTCCGGAGGTGGTTGGGGCTCCCTCACTCTCTAAGCAGTATTGCCCTGTATGGGCATTCCACCAAGCTGCAGCTTCCTATAAGTGGCCTAGTGGAGGAGTTCAAAGTTACTTAAGCCAGGGAGGTTATGATGTACCGAGACTCCTCCGACATTAAAGTCGCGACTACAGGAATCCTCATGAAGACATGGCAGGCTCAGGTTGCTGTAGATAGAGCAGAGGCACGGCTGTGGCATAACATCTTGGTGGGCACTGTGGCAGTGAGGCGGGCAGGACTGGGCAGTTTTCCCCAACCAGTTTATGACAAAAGCCATGGGAAGGAGAAACGTCAACTGGTACAGGATGAGATACGAGCAGAGGTGGAGGAAGAACACTACAGTAAGATGGTCGGGCACGTACAAGCAAGGAGCCTGGACCAGATGGGAGCATGTAGAGCCTCGCAAGATCACCTGGATGGAGCTCTGGAGAGCTGAACCATTGCGCATTAAGTTTCTCATTCAATCGGTTTATGATGTTCTCCCCAGCCCATCCAACCTGTATAGCCGGGGAATGGCAAATACTCCAGACTGCCAACTTTGCCAGAAGACGGGCACATCCTCAGTTGTTGTTCGAAGGCACTGGGGGTAGGGCGATATCGATGGCGCCATGACCAAGTCTTAAGGTCTCTGGCGGAGACAATCAGCACAGCGATTCAAGATGGTAAGAGTCAGCACGCCCCCAAACAGTACATCACCTTCTTCAGAGCTGGGCAGAAGGCACAGGGTCGGCCTAGCTCCACGGAAGGGATTCTTGCCACCACACTGGACTGGCAGCTCCAGGTAGATCTAGGAAGGCAGCTTAAGTTCCCAAAAAACGTCGCAAACACTTTGTTCCGCCCAGACATTGTGTTAACATCAGAGTCTACAAAGCAAGTGGTTTTACTGGAACTTACTGTCCCTTGGAAGCGCAGAACGGCCATCAAGAATATCTTGGAGGCTGGATGTATGAAGTCAGTTCTCACAGATCACACCGGTGTAGAGAATCACATTAACTACCCACATCATCCACTAACTAACCCCAAACACACACAGTGCTGCCTGTCTTCATGTTAGTGATGTGATGAGGTTCAGTGCTCAGACTCTGTGTGTGATGACGTGAGGATGTCGTCTGCGCAGGTCAGTGATGCAGACATGAGTGCAGTCACCTGTAGTGTTGGCATGTGTCTGCACAAACAGGGCATTCTTGCTCAGTCCTCCACACAGGAAGAGGGTTGTGATGTCATGTCCTGCCGCTCTCATGGCGTCTATGATGTGTCTGGTGCCGAGCTTCACACAACAGAGACATACTCACATTAACACTGGAAGATGTGATCATTTACTTAAAGGAGCATCCGTGTGAGTTTGGGTGTGTGTGAGTGAGTGTGTGTGTGTGTGTGTGTGTGTGTGTATGTATGTGTGTGTAAGTGAGTGTGTGTGTGAGTGTATGTGTGTGTGTGAGTGTGTGAGAGTGTGTGTGAGAGTGTGTGTGTGTGCGCGAGTGAGAGTGTGTGTGAGTGAGTGTGTGAGAGTGTGTGTGTGTGTGAGTGAGAGTGTGTGAGTGAGAGTGTGTGTGAGTGTGTGTGAGTGTGTGTGTGAGAGAGTGTGTGTGAGTG
>NW_015551083.1:348656-355516 GCF_001515605.1 Sinocyclocheilus anshuiensis | reverse complement strand
TGAGTGTGTGAGTGTGTGTGTGTGTGAGTGAGTGAGTGAGTGTGTGTGTGTGCGCGAGTGAGAGTGTGTGTGAGTGAGTGTGTGAGAGTGTGTGTGTGTGTGAGTGAGAGTGTGTGAGTGAGAGTGTGTGTGAGTGTGTGTGTGTGTGTGTGAGAGAGAGTGTGTGTGAGTGTGTGTGTGTCTTACAGCGATGGCCTGAATTGTTGCGAGATACAGCAGAGCCAGATCATCCAGTGTCTGTGATAAAGTGAGACCCACAACCTGCACAAACGCATCAGTAAACACATCAAACCACTATCTAGCACTTCAGAAATTAGTCCAAAAACATAAAATAATATTTTATATTTCCTTAACACCTTAAAAAAATAACACATTTTATTTGACCAACAAAATCAAGTTCTTTCTAGGGCCATTAAGATGTGACATTTACCATGACATCAAGCACATTTCATTTCCCACTTACACTCACATTACTGTCCTCAAAAATAAAGGGGGGGGAAGATACTAAAAAATATTCCCATTAACCATTATAATGCATTCAAAGGTTAATTTGGAAGGATTTTGTTCCCCATTCTAATTATTCAGCCTAGCAACACCCTAGCAACCACTAAGAACACCCTAGCAACAGCTTAGCACTCACAACACGACATCCTAGAAAGTACATAGCAACACCCTTTAATTTTTATCTAATTGTAATGAAAATAATATCTCGACAATCTCAAAGTTCCTCCAAATAATCTTCCTGTTCTGTATCTTGTGATCAGAAGTGAATCGTGAGACACTGATGATGCGGATCAGCGCCGGAGGAGGCGTGTCCTGCTGCTCACCGCGCCGCGGGCCGTCTGGTCGGCCAGAGGAGAGCGGTTGCCGTGGAAATCAGGCCAGACGTGCAGGCGGGCCGTCAGCTGCTCCAGCTGCGCTGCGTCTGCGCTCATGCCCTCCAGGTGAGCGTTCAGGTACGAGTAAACCTGCTTCCCGCTGCACGGAGCAAACCGGTGAAATGAGACGGAGATCAGAGAGATCAGACGAGGATGACTGACAGACACACACCTGCGCTCCGCCTGCTCCTCCAGCTGCCTGTACGCCGCGTGTCCTCTCACCACATGCTCCACCTGAAAACACACGTCAGATCCCTGCAGCTCATTCGCAGTTTGATGGCGTGTTTCATAATGATGGGTTCAGTACAAATGCGAATGCTCATGATTCTGAAGCGCTCGGCTCTCACCAGGCGTCCCGTGGCGCTCTGTCCTCCCTCATTGAGCCACAGCCCCGGCAGCATGGCGGAGAGATACGGGCCCCAGACCCCGGGGACGAACAGCGGCTGTGTGCTGACCTGAGAGACCAACACAAACACACGCTAAGATTCAACCATCACTGGATCTGACACAGACACAGCGTCACGTCAGAATGAAGCTCACAGCCATGTGACATGAAGACGTGCCGCATATGAGGGCCATACGGGACGAGACCGGCCGATGCTCGCAGGGCAGGTGATGCCCCGTCACGTCTGCTCCCATCAGCCCTACACAACAACCAGAGAAATCACTGGAATTACACACGACTGTACAGCGGAGCAGAGGACAGAAATCTAATACTTATCACCACACTTCCCCAGCTCATCAATTACAACAAGAATGGGAAACATTGTAGTATTCTGAAATGTTATGTTTACATATGCAAATGAGGCATTATCTAATTAAATATGAACTAATTTGCATACATTTCCACAACATAAATCTGAAGCCTGAATAAATCCAGATTCATAATCTTGTTGGATTTTGTTGACATTTTTAAAGGTTTTTCCATAAATCAGAAAATACTGTGAACAGACAGAAAACAAACACATTTTCACCATGTTTATGAGTAAAATGTCGTATAAATCCGTGTGAATGATATATGAACAAACCTTCAGAATACAGAGAGGAATAAAACTAAGTTTTGGTGCATGTAAGAGAAAAAAACTAAATATATAGATTGGAGTTTAAATCTACAGACGCAAATAGATAAATCGCATTAAAATAAACACTTAAATGTGTATTTTGTGTGTTTTTTCTCCACTAGTCTGAAAGAAGACATGATATGGAAGCAAAACAGACCAAAATCTCAACTGTTCTTATCCTATGAGAAGACGCTTCGCTTAATTATTCACAACAGCATGTGTTGATTTGCTGTGACAGACGCTTCAGACTGTGACATCGCTGCACATTAACTGAGAGAAACGTTCATGGATGGAAGAAGAGTGTTTGTTTTTGCTTTGCAGTAAGAGTTCGGCACAAACACGATTCATTCACTTGGCGAGCATAACCGTTTTTACAGCTCTGTGACACAACCCGTCAAAAGGCTTATATAAACGCCACAGAATAAGCCTTAAAAGTTCTCAGAGGTGCAACAGCGCGTTCATATATATGTTTTCCATGCAGAGTGCAAATGGCTGTGCATTTATTTGTGTTTTTAACTCGATAAGAACGAAATGAAACGGTCTGAACGCTAAGCTGTGTGTTGTCTGCCCCCCCTCCTCCTCCGCTCCGCTGCGAACCACGCACACTTTTTAGCGTTTTTTTTTAACTGTGGTGAGAACTAACCAATGCTGAAACATGGGTTTCATGACCCTTTAAATCTAGCTGTTTTGTAGTTCACATGTTGACATTTATCATTTAAAGGCTTAGATCAAGTGTGATTAGTTCAGTCATGTCAGTCCATGTGAGTGACATCACTGAATTAACTAGCTTCACATTATGCAGACTTTATATAAATGTCTGATCTATTCAGGAGAGAATTAGATTGATTGTGGTTTTACTCCAGTAAATAACGAGGTCAAACTCTGGAACAGAAGAGGAGTGACACGGTATTGAACAGCGGTGTGAATGAGCGAGCACAGCATTAGTTTGAGGAGTGTGTGGATCTGTACCTAAGCCTCCTGCGTGAGCGTCTATGAGCGAAGCGCCCACAGCGGTGCCCTGAATCAGACCCAGATCTGCAGCCGCCGCTGCGGTCAGACCTCGTCCTACTGGAGCCCCTGGACAACACGCCTGCTGGCCTTCAGCACAAGACAAGACCTCAGTCAGCAGAACCAGCTCAACTTACCCGGAGCACGATTCTCTCCTACCTATTTTGGAGTAACTGTTCTCCATCAGGTCCTCCAGACCGATGGCGCTCCAGAACGAGTCGTCCCAGCCATCAGATGGAGAATAGGTCCACTTACACACCAGAGTACATAAAGACCTGCGTCAGGA
Source organism: Sinocyclocheilus anshuiensis (assembly GCF_001515605.1). Classification (NCBI taxonomy): domain Eukaryota; kingdom Metazoa; phylum Chordata; class Actinopteri; order Cypriniformes; family Cyprinidae; genus Sinocyclocheilus; species Sinocyclocheilus anshuiensis. Next base: position 352,283 of record NW_015551083.1, on the reverse strand, counting down.
GACACAGCTGCTGTTTAGCTACTCGATATTCACCATCACTTCACTGGAGATATACATGACTCTCATTAGACTTTGCTCGATCGTTAAGAAATAGTTCAGCTAAAAATGAAAATGTGCTCACTCTCAGTCCATCCAAGATTAGGATGAGTTTGTTTCTTCATCAGGTTTGTAGAAATGTAGCATTGCATCAGTGTCTCAGCAATGGGTGCTCTGCAGTGAATGGGTGCCGTCAGAATAAGAGTCCAAACAGCTGGTAAAAACATCACAATAATCCACAAATCGGATTTGTTTCAGCTTCTGTCTTCTCCAGATGTTAACTGATGGACTGGAGTGCTGTGGATTACTTGTGGATTATTGTGATGTTTTTATCAGCTGTTTGGACTCTCATTCTGACGGCACCCATTCACTGCAGAGCATCCATTGCTGAGACACTGATGCAATGCTACATTTCTACAAACCTGATGAAGAAACAAACTCATCTTGATCTGGGATGGACTTTCTGCAAATTTTCATTTTTGGGTCAACTATTCCTAAGGATTGGGTTTCAGTTTGCTAAAGACTGTATTGTTACAATAGTTCTGCGATCCTTCTGCCTCGTGACCTGTGAGTAGGAGAGCATTAAGATGAGGCTGTTAACGAGTTTTTAATACTGTCTATCATTTAAACTGCAAAAACTGTAAAAACAGCATTAGAGCTGCTCATTTTCATGAATCAAAGTTCAATTTGTAACTCTATTCAACAATTCACTGCATCACTAGACATGTTCACAGAAGCCTCTGCAAATACAACAAATATGTGACCCTGGAGCACAAAACCTTAAGTGTCTTAAGTGTCAATTTTTCGAAATTGAGATTTATACATCATCTGAAAGCTGAATAAATAATCTTTCCATTGATGTATGGTTTGTTATGATAGGACAATATTTGGCTGAGATACAACTATTTGAAAATCTGGAATCTGAGGGTGCAAAAAAATCTAAATATTGAGAAAATCATCTTTAAAATTGTTCAAATGAAGTTCTTAGCAATGCATATTACTAATCAAAAATTAAGTTTTGATATATTTACAGTAGGAAATTTACAAAATATCTTCATGGAACATGATCTTTACTTAATATCCTAATGATTTTTGGCATAAAAGAAAAATCTATAATTTTGACCCATACAATGTATTGTTGGCTATTGCTACAAATATACCCCAGCGACTTAACACTGCTTTTGTGCTCCAGGGTCACATATTTCACTGATTTTTCATGTATTAAAATGAGTTGCTAAACAATTATGTAGGGTTAGGAATTGTTGCTTTTTTTTTTTTTTACTATGTGTTGGTAATACTGGTGCATAAAAACTAGAATAAATGTTTCGTTTGTACTTTAATTCATTTTATGAAAAACATGCATTGATTATTTTAACAAAATAACTTTGTTGTCCATGTCTTGCATGAAACATTTTATTTTGCTAAAGAGGTTAAAGTGATGACTCCTCTGATTTAAAAGAAAATAAACTGTTAAGTTATTTCATAGCAACTACATTAATATTAATATTTCTACATAATTAAATGCAACTATGTAAAGAAATATTTTTCATCATTCATTTGTCACTTTGGATAAAAGCGTCTGCTAGATGCATAAATGTAAATATTGAGAGATATATTGAACTTTTTTTTTCTTGTAGATAATGCCTGATGTTGTTATATTCCAGATGATTTTACTCCAGCGATCGGAGCATCATCAGCGTTCTAATGAAAGCTCACCTGCACAAAGAGCCTGTCGCTTTCCAGGACAGAAAGTCAGGAAGGTCAAAGAAGTGTGCCGCTTCTTTCCAGCAGGTTTCCCGCAGATTCTAATCACAGAATGAAAAACAGCGGAGTGAAACTCAAGATGATCAGAGTGTTTGTGGTGCTCACACTCCTCCTCACCTCTTTGAGCCACAGTAATTTGGGCGGCTGCATTTCCGGCGACATCACGCCGCCGACTCCCTGAAGCACTCTGTGTTTGGTGGCTGTGATCCGAGAGGCTTGTTCTGCGGCCCGGTGGTCCATCCACATCAGTACGTTCCTCTCCCGCACACCTGCGAGACACACATGAAACACACCTGTGACCGACTCGTGAAACACGCACCTGTGTGACTGACTCGTTAAAACACGCACCTGTGTGACTGACTCGTGAAACACGCACCTGTGTAACCGACTTGTTAAAACACGCACCTGTGTGACCGACTCGTTAAAACACGCACCTGTGTGACTGACTCACATGCGCACCTGTGTGACTGACTCGTGAAACACGCACCTGTGTGACCGACTCGTGAAACACGCACCTGTGTGACCGACTCGTGAAACACGCACCTGTGTGACCGACTCGTGAAACACGCACCTGTGTGACCGACTCGTGAAACACGCACCTGTGTGACCGACTCGTGAAACATGCGCACCTGTGTGACTGACTCAAATACGCATGCGCCCCTGTGTGACCGACTCGTGAAACATGCGCACCTGTGTGACCGACTCGTGAAACACGCACCTGTGTGACCGACTCGTTAAAACACGCACCTCTGTGACCGACTCGTTAAAACACGCACCTGTGTGACCGACTCGTTAAAACACGCACCTGTGTGACTGACTCACATGCGCACCTGTGTGACTGACTCGTGAAACACGCACCTGTGTGACCGACTCACATGCGCGCTGTTCCTGTCTCACATGCGCACCTGTGTGACCGACTCGTGAAACACGCACCTGTGTGACCGACTCGTGAAACATGCGCACCAGTGTGACTGACTCGTGAAACACGCACCTGTGTGACCGACTCGTGAAACATGCGCACCTGTGTGACCGACTCGTGAAACACACACCTGTGTGACTGACTCGTGAAACACGCGCACCAGTGTGACTGACTCGTGAAACATGCGCACCAGTGTGACTGACTCGTGAAACATGCGCACCAGTGTAACTGACTCGTGAAACACGCGCACCTGTGTGATTGACAGCCACGGGCTGGAAGTGCCGGTCCAGAGCCACCAAGGAGCAGGTGGCATCAAAGCCGATCCCTCGAACAGACTCCACATCAATGTCCTGAGTCACTCGCTATAACAACATGAACAAAGTGAAAAAAGATTACGCAACATGAAGATCTATGCAGAGATGTTTGCGTGACAGTGATGCAGGAGTGCGATCATCGCTGCTGACCTTCACAGTCCTGCAGCATTTGCTCCAGATATCCTCTGATGACTGCTCGTAATGATCAGCACACGGCTCCCAAATGTTAACCGGCTCCTCTGCTGTGTGTGTGACGTGACCGTCCCGCGTGACCAGAGCCGCTCGCACACTGGCAGTGCCCACGTCCACGCCAACATAATATCTGCTCATGTCACCGGGTGACCTGCAACACACACACACACACACACACACACACACACACACACACGGCTGTGTGTGTGTGTGTGTGAGAGAGAGAGAGTGTGTAGGCTATATAAGAAATATCTGACGGTCTCGTGCGCAGCTGGCTTCTCTGTTTGTATGTCGCTGTGAATCTTGTGTTCCGGCAGCAAAACTGTACCTGTAACTGTGTCGAGTGTCAGTCTGGAGGAATAAGAGCGGCTCACAGTCGCTTCAGCAGGACTTTAGTTTCAG
>NW_015551083.1:336599-348474 GCF_001515605.1 Sinocyclocheilus anshuiensis | reverse complement strand
CAGGTGCATATGGGCCCGCCGATGAATAGAGCCCTGCACGGGCCCCCAGCCCTTCCCACAGCGTATCAGAATATGCTCAGCCTGAGTCTGACCCGAGCCCGTGTCCTCTCTCTCTCTCTCTGACACACACACACACACACACACTCTCTCTCTCTCTTTACACAGCTGCTGTTGCAGAAAATAGGCTAGTCCAGTTTTGGTTTTTAATGGCAAAGTGGTTATATTTATTTTCGTTTCTTTATTAAGTTCATTTAGAAATATGTTTGTTAAATTCAAGTTGTTGTTTTTTAAGTAACGACCAAGCGGCCAGCGGCGGACTGAGTTCAGCATGTTTGATCAATTTAGCCTTCTCAAATCAACACGACTTGCCTAAAATAAAATCTATAGACAAACACTTCATGCAATCCACAATATTGATTTAACAATGTAAGCAAGATAAATGTGTGCTGTAGCCGCATATTCAGTAGTTTGTGCTGAGAGTGGAGCTGAAGCTCTGCAGGACACTTTTTCTTAAGAGTGGAAACTTAACTCGGTCATATTTGCTCATAAAGGTAAGAGTAATACGTCATTCGGAATTGAAAAGGGTCTACTTTTATTTCTGTGCACTCACAAACAATATCAACAAGAACCTGTGCTTTTGTAAAATAATGAAGGAAAACAAACAGTATGGCTTTCTGTGTCTGCGCAGAGCTTCACAATGATGAACACACACGTCATACATAAATCTGATAGAATGCGTTAAATACTTAGAAACGAAATCATTCAAATAGAAAACAAAACTCATTCATTGTGTAGGCTAATTTACTCTCTAAATGCGCGGGTCCTGAAGAGATGGAGAGTCAGGAGCTCAACTTCATCTTGTGACGGACTCAGAAAATACTAGTTTATTAATAAATAATTCAAATATCTCCTTAGTATTTATTTATTGTTTTTCTTTTGTTTTTGGGCTTCTGTGCCAAGATTGTGTTTGCATGCAGTACAAATAATGGCAGCATTTTAGTACCATGTTGAAAAATAAGATTAACGTCATAATATTTTAAGAATAAAGTCAAAATTACGATAATAAAATCAGGTTATAGGCCTATTGCGTGAAGTTAATGTGAGAATTTCTCCTATACTCCGCAAAAAATAAACAAATAAATAAAATAAAAAGTCTGTGGCATCCAACCTGTCATTCTTCACTTTTAACTTAAAAAACAGAAATAAAAAGTAGACGTATTTTAGTTTTTTGAAACTCTAATTGATCGATTTCATGAAACATTGGTTTGTATTAAATTGTTCTGATTTTTTCAACATGCATTCAAATATTAAAGAGGAAAATATCATTGATTCACACGCTGCTTGCACTGAGACGAATATAGTTATCTCACTACAAATTTAGAAGCGTAAAAACATTTATTGTTTGCAGTATTTTATTATAAAGTTGACAGAAGGCTGACACTTTGTGTTTTAATAGAAGTAACAAAGCACAAAGCTCATCGCTATTATTGGGTGGCTTGCGTGCTACAGATGATGAATGGACTTGAAAACGTTAAATATTATTTCCAAGCATTTATACCGTAAATAAAACAGCTTGTGAATACACCTAACGTTAATCACTTCAGAAAAATCAACAAGAAGTTAACCGAGTTGGAGCCAACAACGTTTGGGGGGCCATACAGATGGATTTGCATATATGGCCACTGGTCTGAATGCACACACATTTACATGCTACTACTAGACCACATTTCACTGTGCTTCTGAATCTTATTCTACTCTAATAACCACATATCCATAACCACTAGACTTCTAAAATAAATTACAAATAACTGTAATGTATTAAAAGAGCATTTGGTTTTCTTGTCTTTTTCTGACATTTTCAACATAAAATGATCATGTAATTGGTTATTTACAGAAAAGTGGCTTATTTTAGGTGAATTCATGATGCAGATCAGTAGAGAAACAATGAAGCCCAAGCAAACAGTGACATACGACACTAACACTATATTACATCATAATGCACATCTCCAATGTCTAAATATGCATGAGTGTAATTTCCATAATCTCTGAAAAACACACAGAATAGACGTTAAATATTATTTCCAAGCATTTATACCGTAAATAAAACAGCTTGTGAATACACCTAACGTTAATCACTTCAGAAAAATCAACAAGAAGTTAACCGAGTTGGAGCCAACAACGTTTGGGGGGCCATACAGATGGATTTGCATATATGGCCACTGGTCTGAATGCACACACATTTACATGCTACTACTAGACCACATTTCACTGTGCTTCTGAATCTTATTCTACTCTAATAACCACATATCCATAACCACTAGACTTCTAAAATAAATTACAAATAACTGTAATGTATTAAAAGAGCATTTGGTTTTCTTGTCTTTTTCTGACATATTTCCAACATAAAATGATCATGTAATTGGTTATTTACAGAAAAGTGGCTTATTTTAGGTGAATTCATGATGCAGATCAGTAGAGAAACAATGAAGCCCAAGCAAACAGTGACATACGACACTAACACTATATTACATCATAATGCACATCTCCAATGTCTAAATATGCATGAGTGTAATTTCCATAATCTCTGAAAAACACACAGCTGACCTCAGCACTTGAACTGAAGCCAGACTTTTGTTAAATGTTGAACCTGAACTCATGCTGCTTATTAGTGATTCCTGAAAACAGTGATTATGAAAGGAACACGTGATGTTAAGCCGCTGGACTGCACAATATTCCCAGAGGATATCTAGGATATTTCCCAGAGGGCGCTGAACAATATGAACCTGACCACATGATGGCATGCAGAGCTTCTGCTGACCCGTACTGTATAAAACAAGAGATGAAGATCCGTTACCCCTGAAAGCCTGTTAATGCTGTACTTTTAAACAGCTGAATGTGATCATGTAAGAAATTATAACGTGTAAGATATGAGTCAGATATTCATTCCTTTCTTTTTACTTTGCCTCTAAAGGCAATGAGATGTGCTGCATCAGTAATTAAAAAGAACAAAAAAAACGAAACAATATAAAATACTGACATGTACAACGACAACAGTTCAGCGGAGTATTTTTTTAATTCTTACATACAAAAACTAGAACTGAGAACAATACACTTATTTACAAAATCACATGGTGTTTTAATACGGGCGTCGAGGAGGAGGATGGAACTGATGCAGTGATGTGGTGCGTCCGTTCTTCATCATCATCATCATCAGTCAGCTGACCAGCAGCCCCTCTTTACTGGCCAGATGCTGGCGGTGGATGTGGTCCTGCTCCAGCTCCTCGTGACTCGGGTGCCAGAGCCGGGCCAGAATCCTCTCCATGTTCAGGGCGTACATGCTGTGAGACGGCATCACCCGCCGCTGGACCTGCCACAAACACCAGCATGAGACCGCCCGCCAGAATCGCTCGAAATCTATCGTAACCATAACATGTTTGCAGATATTTAGGAAACATGTTAAGTTCAGATACTCGTTTCTCTGGGAAACAATGCCACAGCCAGATATTCTTCTTTAAATTGTGTGTTCCGTGTCAGAACCTCTGTTTTTGTTTTGGTCTGTGTGACTCCGCCCACTGTCAGTTTACCCAATAGGATTTCGACAGCCTGGGTTGCCAGTTTGCAGGAAACATGCAGCCATGGAAGCAGCAAAGGAACCGGATCAAAGATCGCAGATTCTACACAACCTAAAAACCTTCGGCATCCATCTGAGAAGCTCTGACCAGAGGATTATTAAAATACAGATAAGTCAACTCCGTCTAAGTCTCGTCACCTTCCATTGTAAATTGTGCTCGTTCCTCTTGCATGTCCTCAATCTGGCAACCCGCGTGAGCATGGAGTCTAAAGCGTGTTCACACCGCTAGACTCTGTACTGTGAAGACGCTCGTGGTGCTGACTCTAGACTGCACGTCTGGACACATCTTCAGAAAATGCAATCACAAACTATATGTATCGCCAGTAAAACTAAGATAACATTCTATTTTGACTAGGAATTAGACTTAAAAGTAGCATTCTGCTGTTGGAGAGTGTTATATAAACTACAGCAGAGCTCGATGAACACGGACCATCAATGTAGGAATCAAACTCACTAAGATTGCCAACAGTTTCTTTTCTATTTCATATGCATGTATGTGGTTACAGTCAAATCATATAAACCGTGAAATCGCTCCGGAACTGGAGACGGTGACGTGCGAGTCTTCACTCCTATTGGTTGTCGCTCGCTGAATTCGCTGTTCATTTGCATAAAATTAAACTATTCTTAACTTTTGTCATTGTCTCCTACAGTCACTGCGCTCGTGACGCTGGAAGTCACCAGCTCTTCATTGAAAATGAATGGGATCATGTCTCTTTGTCGCTGGCGGTGTGAACAGGGCTTGAGGAGGAGAGAAACGAGTCTCCAATATTTAGAATTTGGACTGCAGTACCCATTGCAACCACTAGTCATACATATATATATATATATATATATATATACACATATATATATATATATATATATATACATATACATATACATATATATATATACATATACATATACATATACATATACATATATATACATATACATACACACATATACATACACACACACCCCTTAAATGTATTTAATTTCAGCTAGATGCAAAGGAAACATCTTTTTTGTTTAGTTTAACTTGCTAAAAAAATTAAAACTGAAATAAAAAAAAAACTATATAGACATACATAAGAAAAGCAACAAAAGAAACTAAAATTAAAGTGAAACTAGAAATTATAAAAATAAAAGATAGAAATATTTTCATTTTCCCGCACTATTAATTAAACACATTATTCTGTTGTCATCCCTCCGCTCCCAGACGGTCGGGTCTCTTGAGCAGAGCGCTCTGATCTGATGTCAGTGTTACTGCACACACACCTGTAGCGCCTCCAGCAGGTCGAACACACTGATGGGCGGCAGCGGCGGCGGGACACTGTCAGCAGAACACGCCAGCAGGAGCGCAGCCTGCTGCTCCGCATCATCCAGCAACAGCTGAGGAGGAGGCCCGGCGGGGAGCGATGCGCTCGCAGGAGGACTGCAACAAACACCAGACACAACACATGATACATCACTGAGCCGACGTTACTGATGCTCATACAGTTATTGGACAGAGAAAGAAGACATCAGTCATCAGCTCAGCACTTCAGCTGCGTGCAGTGATGCGGTCCCACATTAAACACAGAAGTTAACGCTTAATTAGCAGAGACGTGCCATTCAGTGACGCTGTGGTACGCCGGCAGACTGTTCTTCAGGTACGGCCGCGGCGTCACGTCACTGCCGAACGCATGCTGGAAGTGACCATCACGCAGACGGTAGGCTTTCCTCCGCGACACCAGAGCGCTGATGATTTCCTTCAAATGCACCTGCAACACAGAGAATACAGCAGCTGATCAGGATCGGTGTTACACTAGAGCACAGCTGCACATTCATCCTCATTTACCCTCAATTCCAGTCGATTAAGAGATAAAGCCATTATTGTGCCCCCAATCACAGCTTCTCTCCTAAAAGGACACATTTTCTGCCCTGTGTTTAATTTATCTTCACAACCTGGCAACCATTCGCACGCTTCTTTCTTACACTGCTGATGATCTGAAAACATCGACAATCATGTAAGCTGTAGTTTAGTGAACTGTTGAAATGAGTCTGCCATCAAACCTCCTCATGATGAACGTGATCCTGACTGCACTGTTTGTGACGGAGGCCGAGTAATTGCTCTTATGCTCCTCTGCCACAATACTAAGCCTTTTTGTTGTTTTAATAGAACGACACGAAGATCATTTATGAATTAATATTAGGAATGCTTTTGAGTTTCACCAGTTTTCATAATGCAGAGAGTGTTTATATTTATAATATAATAAATCAGGAAACGATGAGATCGGAGATCAGACAAAAAGAGCATGAAGAATCACACTTTGGCAGCTGTAGTTTTTACATGTGCTGAAAAAAGTGGAAGCGGTGAAAGAGGAAGGGATAAGAGCTTAAGGTAAGCAGTTTTATATTTTAGCACCGTGTCACGTTGATTTCATGTCATTTTTATCGTCTGGTCAGCAGACGAGGGTCGTAGCAGCAAACACACTGCGGTGATCATGCTGTATGTCTGTCAGACAGAAAATGATCGAAGGCTATCTTTGGTAGCGAGACGGTGACAACGGCTGTCTTTGAACCTCTCTCACTGTACGACACAGGAGCCACGATCACAGAAATAGCCACGATTGTTTCTCGATGCCAATCATTCATCTGAGACAGCTGAAAATCCTGCAGCGTGTAGAAGACTTAAGACTAAATTAAAAAACAGCTGACAACATTAACACTACAATCAGCTGCAGCAGACAACAGCCAGAATTCAGAACATCACATCATCATCTGTCTATCACACACACACACACACGCTCTCTCACACACACACACACGCGCTCTCTCACACGCACGCACACACGCACTCTCGCTCACACACGCACTCACTCTCTCACACACACACTCTCTCACACACACGCACGCACTCTCTCTCACACACGCACTCGCTCACACACGCACTCGCTCACACACGCACACACACACGCACTCTCTCTCACACACACGCACTCTCACACACGCACACAGACAAGCACGCACTCACTCGCTCTCTCTCACACACACACACACACACACAGACAAGCACGCACTCACTCGCTCTCTCTCACACACACACACACACGCTCTCACACACACACACGCGCTCTCTCACACACACACGCGCACTCACTCTCTCTCACACACACGCGCGCGCACTCTCTGTCACACACACGCGCGCACTCTCACACACACGCGCGCACTCACACACGCGCTCTCTCACACACGCGCTCTCTCACACACACACGCGCACTCACTCTCTCTCACACACACGCGCGCGCACTCTCTGTCACACACACGCGCGCACTCTCACACACACGCGCGCACTCACACACGCGCTCTCTCACACACGCGCTCTCTCACACACACACGCGCACTCACTCTCTCTCACACACACGCGCGCGCACTCTCTGTCACACACACGCGCGCACTCTCACACACACGCGCGCACTCACACACGCGCTCTCTCACACACGCGCTCTCTCACACACACACGCGCACTCACTCTCTCTCACACACACGCGCGCGCACTCTCTGTCACACACACGCGCGCACTCTCACACACACGCGCGCACTCACACACGCGCTCTCTCACACACGCGCTCTCTCACACACACACGCGCACGCACTCTCTCTCACACACACACGCGCACGCACTCTCTCTCTCACACACACGCGCGCACTCTCTGTCACTCACACACGCGCGCACTCTCACACACACGCGCACTCTCACACACACGCGCACTCACGCTACTAACTCACTCTCTCTCACACTCACACACACGCGCACTCTCACACACACGCGCACTCTCACACGCACTCTCACACTCTCACACACACACGCACACCTCCAGCGCGCAGAACACGGTGCTGACGGCGTCCTCGCTCACGTTGTCCAGGCCCATCTCGAAGGCGGTGACCATCATGCGCGCCTCCATCTGTCCTCTGGTGGGCAGCAGCAGTGTGTGAGCACTCAGTCTCAGCTCGTCGTCCTCCAGCGCTGCTTCTCGAGGACTGAAGGCCTGCGCCGCCTGCAGAGGGTTCTGCGGCTGGAAGCGATGCTGCAGCACACACACACACAACACACCAACAGATCAACACACATGCCATATCAGCGGATACATAATATCATACTTAATACTGTGTACTGTTTTTAACATTCAAAATTAAAAAGACCTAACAGTAGTTTTTATTAGTCAATAAAAGAAATCACTGAAAATAAGAGGATATACAAAAGCTATAAATGTAAATATTGATGGTCCTAAAAAGAACTCAATTCCTTGATGCAAAATGTAATTTCTTTTGAGTAAGTGAAATGTTTATTTGCAGGGTTTATGACAGTAAATTTAAGACTTTTGTTTAAGACCAAGAAAACATAAGGACTGAATGGAATTGAACAATACGTCAACACGGTCTTTTATCAGCAACACTTCAAACATTAAAAATGCATCTTCAAACAGATCTCCATTACTCTAATTCACCTTATTAAAAAAAAAAGCTTAAGGTTTGAAACGCTCTGCTACAAACCACTAGCTTCTGATCACACTGTAATAAAGTGCTGCTCTTCCTCAGTATTTCTGTCTTGTTTTCCAGTTCAAAGGATTCTTAAATCAAGACACATTTACTGGAGAAGCACAATGAACTCGAACTCACATCGAATTTCTGCCGAACGGAGGGAAACTTCTTTTTGCCTCGGTTAGGTTTGCCTGGTTTGGATGTGGATCCGCTGTTCCACTGCAGCGAGCTGGTGCCCTCTAGCAACACACACACACACACACACACACACACACACACACACACATCAACAACAGCAAACACTGCACAACTCCTTGCATCTACAGAGAGTGTGTGAGTACCTGACGTGGACACGATGATCTGGCAGCGGGTGAGGATGGCCAGCAGGAAGTCATTGTGAACATGGACTGCGGAGGAAACAAGCAAGCGATCAGTGAGAGCCTGTCACCTGTGCAGTCAGCATGACGCACACTACGCAGGGCACGAGCTCACCGTTCTCCTGAGCCAGCAGACGCCGTGCCTCCAGGTCGAACTCCTCCTTGCTGATCTTCTGCTTGAACCAGAGCTTGAGATTGGCCCAGTAACTGAGGAACACACGCAGCTGATTTCAGTGGGAGCTGAGACTGACACTGCAGAAACATGACGGGCCTTCACCTGCTTCTGACCCGATTACCAGCGAAAGTACATGTTTAGTTTTATATGAAGTACCAAACATTCATCAGTCATCGTGAGATTTCCGAACACTACACTGAAAGTGCTGTCATTATCTAGAAAACAAAAGGTCTGCACGTTTGGAAAGCAAACACTGTAATTAAACTCATCTGCAGCGTCTGGAGATACAAAACAAAAGTGTGTTTGTGAAGCTAACAGAAGCTAACATCATCAGTTCTCACACACAGTCATGTTAGTATAGAGCAGAGATCATAACACACACTCACTGCTCGACACTCGTGATATCAGAGAACATAAAAGCATAACAAACACTCACTGTTTGACGTTGTCTCCGACTGCATCGGTTAAGTTCTTCTTTGCTATCTCCAGTTCACTCGCGTGAGCCGCCATAGTGACGCCGGAAGCTGCGATGACGCGTCGCGTTCTTCTTCCGCTTGCCTTAGTTTGGCGGGTTTCGCTTAAGCCAAATGGTGAACATTTTATAGAAGAAATTAAACAATATGGTACTACTTTGCATAATATTAAAAACAGAAAAGCTAAAAATACTTTTTTTCTTTCTCATAAATGTTGTGAGATGTATATGTTTGTACTAAGTGTGTGCATAATTGCGTATTAAAATAATAATAATAATAATAATAAAAAGTTTGGCGGGTTTTAGTGCCTGCTTCTGTTCTCCTCATACCAGCAGTTCAACAGCTTCAAATGGATTATTTCCTAGCTAGTAGACCTTCCCTTATGAAAATTAACAATGGGTTTACTACAAATAAAACCAGAAAAACATGGTTACCATGGTAACCACAAATTAACCATTGTTTTGCTACACTAACCATAGTTTAACCATGGTGTTTGTAGTTAAACTACAAATGGTAATCAATACACCAATAAAAAACAAAAAAAAACATGGTTACTACACTTGGTTAATTTCGTAATTTCCTTACAGTTTGATAACACACTCTAAGTCTAATTTCTTCCCTAAAATCCCGCACAGTTTATTAGTGCTTTACATTTTTATCCCAGACAGCACATGTACGTCTCCAAGATGTCTTTTAAAGAGTGCTTCATCTGGAGAGCATCTACTGTGTACAAAGAGCTGATAAAAAGCTTTATGAAGTCAGATTCTACATCAGTCATCATAGAAAATCCCAAATAACGCTCCTAATGAGTATTTACTGTAGTAAAGTGTGACAGCTAGTTTTTCCAGTAGACAGGAGTGCTTTAATAATTCTGCTTGATATAAATGATCCAGTTCTCTTCTAGTTCAGTGTTCATCATCCTCCAGTCCGAATTACAGTTTTAGTCACTTCCGTGTTGGCTTCACGAGAGAGACCGGAAGGTTGCCGCTTGAGGAGGAATTGTCTTGCCTTTTTCGCAAGGGATTAATTAATACGCATCGGACTCAGTATGCAAGGTTTCTGTGTGTGACGAATTTTTAGGATGACGAATACGAAAAAACACATATGAAAATCTCGGACTCAGTGTGCAAGGACCTTTAGTTAGAGATTTTTCAGTATGTGCAGTAAACTCTGGTCCACACTCCAACACAGTAGGTGGCGATAATGCACTTTAAAGTCAGTGCCCCTGGTCATAAAACCGGTCGTTCAGCAGCACTGTGTAGTGAGAATATTCTCATAAACATAAGCAGCTCATCCTCAGACCTCATTGTACTTTCCAAAGTCATTTGTGCCATTTTTAGCCATGCAATCTGCATTTACAAACAATAGTGACAAACACGAGTGATTCTGAAGAGCTCAGTGAATTCAAGTGTGGGACTGTGATAGGATGAGTTTCATCCCTGCTAGATGTTACACACTCAACTGTAAGTGATATTATGGGAAAGTGGAAGCGTTTAGGAACAGCAGCATCTCAGACACGAAGCTGAAGATCAAGTGAAGTCTCAGAGCAGCTTACTGAGTGTGTAAAAGTCAGCAGCGCTCTGATTCCAGAGCTGAAGAGATCCAGGTTTCCACTGGCTTTAATATCAGCTCAAAAACTGTGCAGGAGCTTGATGGAATGGGCTTTCAGAGGCTGCAGCTGCATGAAGCCTCACATCACCAAATATAATGGCGTGTGTAAAACGCACAGATACTGGACTCTGGAGCAGTGGAAACCTGTTCTGTGGAGCGAGCAATCACAGTCTGATCGAGTCTCAACAACATGAATGTGAGTGAATGATGACAGCTTCCATTTTTGGGTGAACAAACCCTTTGATATAAAGACCTTTGACCTGCAAAGGAACACAATACATGTGAATGAAGAGTATGTAGACAGTGATCTGCTGAACACATCTGTGTGAATGAAGAGGACCAGCAGCATTAGTTCTTGCAGCAGCTAGAGTTCTTACTAGAACCAGGAAGTATGACCAAGTGTTTACTATTGTCATTTTGTATTATTGACACACTATTTTCCTATTTAATGCTGTTCAGTTGCTTTGACACAATCTGTATTGTTAAAAGCGCTATATAAATAAAGGTGACTTGACTTGACATTACATCACAGTCCTGTCACAGATAACACAGATGTTCATCAAATCGGCAGCCTTAAAATGAATCAATAAAACATATATCTTAATCAGTCTGTACTCTTTATTTCTCAGATTCTGCCACTGATGGAATCAGATGAAATACATGAACAGACATTCAATACTGCTAACTGAAAAACACAAGAATCCTCCTCGTTTCTGTTTGATATTCAGAGAATGTGTGTGTGTGTGTGTGTGTGTGTGAGTGTGAGTGTGTGTGTGTACCCATGTGTGTGTGTGAGTGTCTGTGTGTGTGTGTGTGAGTGTCTGTGTACCCGTGTGTGTGTGTGTGTGTGTGTGTGTGTACCCATGTGTGTGTGTGAGTGTCTGTGCGCGTTTTTGTGACAAATGAGGGCATAAATTTGTATAATGACAAAGGTATGACATAGGTATTACAAGGAGAAGGTGACTTTTCAGGACATTACCCCATGTCCCCACTTTTCAAAACGCTTATAAATCACACAGAATGGAGTGTATTGAAAATCTAAAAATGCAGAAAGTTTCCTGTGAGGGGTAGGTTTAGGTGTAGGGTTGGTGTAGGGCGATAG
>NW_015551083.1:333103-333340 GCF_001515605.1 Sinocyclocheilus anshuiensis | reverse complement strand
AAAAACCATTACGCCTATGGAGAGTCCCCATAAACCATAAAAACAAACCTGTGAGTGTCTGTGTGTGTGTGTCTGTGTGAGTGTACCCTTGTGTGTGTGTGTGTGTGTACCCATGTGTGTGTGTGTACCCATGTGTGTGTACCTGTGTGTGTGTGTGTGTGAGTGTCTGTGTGTGTATGAGTGTGTGTGTGTGTGTGTGTGTGTGTGTGTGTGTGTGTGCGTGAGTGTACCTGTGTG
>NW_015551083.1:322572-330954 GCF_001515605.1 Sinocyclocheilus anshuiensis | reverse complement strand
TAATGCTGTTCAGTTGCTTTGACACAATCTGTATTGTTAAAAGCGCTATATAAATAAAGGTGACTTGACTTGACATTACATCACAGTCCTGTCACAGATAACACAGATGTTCATCAAATCGGCAGCCTTAAAATGATTCAATAAAACATATATCTTAATCAGTCTGTACTCTTTATTTCTCAGATTCTGCCACTGATGGAAATACATGAAATACATGAACAGACATTCAATACTGCTAACTGAAAAACACAAGAATCCTCCTCGTTTCTGCAGAGAATGTAGAGAGTGTGTGTGTGTGTGTGTGTGTGTGTGTGTGTGTGTGTGCGTGAGTGTACCTGTGTGTGAGTGTGTGTGAGTTTGTACCCGTGTGTGAGTGTGTGTGTACCTGTGTGTGAGTGTCTATGTGAGTGTGAGTGTACCCGTGTGTGAGGGTGTGTGAGTGTGTTTGTGAGTGTCTATGTGAGTGTGAGTGTACCCGTGTGTGAGTGTGTGTGAGTGTGTTTGTGTGTACCTGTGTGTGAGTGTGAGTGTACCCGTGTGTGAGTGTCTGTGTGAGTGTACCCGTGTGTGAGTGTCTGTGTGAGTGTACCCATGTGTGAGTGTGTGTGTGTGTGTGTACCCGTGTGTGTGTGGTTAATTTCAGTTTCTGAAAATCACCAGTGACTTTAACGAGATCAAGTATAAGTAAGCAGAGCCCTCAACCGTTATCTGTGTGAATGTAGTCAGCACATTTGTGCTAGCTGAACATTATGACTCAGCTAGCTGCTCAGTTCTGTTCAGATGAGTTTATGAGAGTCCAGCGGTCCACAGAACAACACAAATCATTAATCATCTCTGAACACCCTTAATACAGATATTCCTGTACTACACACGACAGCCTCTCCTTCACAACTACTGTCATCACTTTATATCAAAACAGCATCATGACATGAAGAAGAGATAAGATGCACAAAAGTCAGTAAGACCCTAAAATCACAAATCTTCACTCTTCTGCACTGGTGTTGTGAGCACTGGTTCTGAACAACACGACTGCCATTGAGAAGCTAAAGACATCTCAAACTATTTTACATGCAGAACTTTTTTATATTTACTGTATATATGAAGTATAAAGTTTTTTCGGTAGAAAACGACTTGGCATATGTAATAGAAATTTGCAAGTAAAAACTAAAAAATACTAAATATACACTGTAGATATCTAAAATGCAATGACATTATAAAGGCGTTTTTGGTTTTATGTCATCAGTAGTAGGATCCATTACACAAAATACTAAAAATAATTTAAAAAAGCATTACTGTTCATACACACGTATATGTTGAGATTTATTATTAATTCCTTTCGAGTCTGTAAACCATACTTACACTTTCAATGCATAAATATACAAACACTGTACATGCTGGTTTTCAGAAGGTTTTGTCCCTCGTCTCTCTGTCGACTCGTGAGATGAACACATCACATCTTCTGCGAGCCGATCATGACTTTAGAGACGAAGTTGACGATGGCGCTGGCGGGCTGCTCGGGGTCGTGCTCCGCGAACACATGACACACGTTCTCCAAACCGCTGCCTGCTTTCCTCGCCACAAACCCCAAGATCCTGCCGCGGAAGAAAGTCGTTTAGCAAAGCCCTGCTTTAACCCTCTGCTGCTCTTCACTCGTTTCTGACCAAATAATTTGACTTTTTTTACTTCAACAGAATGGTACGAAATCTGGTAAAGGTTTCGGCACTTGCAATGTGAACACAAAAAATCATGGACAAGATTCAAAAAGATTAAATGGTATTACACATTAGTACTGTTCAAACATGAGCGCACTGGAAACAAACGGGAAGTGAAACTCATCTAGTGGAAGCGTTTGGTACCTCAAATTAGGAACACAACTTGCTTAGATTTATGGCTTTGATTTTCTCACAGTTTTAGAGTAAAACATGTTTTGCTAAATATATATTTCATATAAAATGTGAAAATAGTATTTTAGTGTATTTTCAATATCTTATCAATTTTTGTGTATTATCAACACTTAGCATCAGTGTCTTCTTTAAAAAGAGATCAAACTTAAGTCTGTGCTCCAGAGAGTTTAAGATTTACAACAATTTAAGTTGGTCTATTCAAGTCTATGCTCCAAAAGTGGTTAGCAGGTAATAAATGGATTACAACTACTGGATAAATACAATTTAGTACCATAAAATCCACTAAAAACACAACATTTAAAAAACATCATGAATCTAAAACATAGTACATTCATATAATCGAGATTTTAAAAACCGTGCATATTTGACCACGCAAGCAGCACCAGAGCTAACTCTTTCTCTTATCAAGCAGGTAATAAACTCCTGTAATAACACTCACTTGGCTGAGCCGCAGCCGTCTCGTTTCCATCTGTGAATGAACAGAGCAACAATGAAACGCATTACAGAATAAAGAGCTGACTGTGAGTGACATGAAGCTGGTAACGGAGCAGGATGAACTCACTTCCGGTCCTCTGGGTCCAGAGCACAGAATATGACTGTGTTTGCGGCGTAGTGTCTTCTGAAGAACAGTCTGTGTGAGACAGTGTGTGTGTGTGTGTGTTAGCTTCATCAGCTCCACACACATGAACAAACAGTACAGCTAATTATAGTAAGTTCAATTTAAAGCTGTCTCTCAAGTATGTTTTTGGACTTTTAATCAATGATTTTTATTCAGTAACCATACTTTCCCTCAAGTATAATTTTCGAGTATGTTTTACAGCCCTGCATTCAGAGAAAGGGCTCAGTTCCCTGTGAACTCACGGATATCTTGAATGCAGTGTAAGTCAGATGCATGCATGCACAGTGATGTTTGAGGGCTGCTTTACTTTCTGTGGTTGTCGGTGAGTGTGATTCCCTGTGAGGACACTTTGAAGTGCACTACGGTGGAGGACGGGAGCGAGTCGGCGCTCAGGACCGCAGTGGTGGCCTTCTGCACCGCCTGAAACCCCGTCAGAGACTCCATCTCCACCGAGCCCAGGAACCACACGTTACAGGCTGGAAAACATGCGATTATGAGAGGAATCATTCACTGGTTATGGCTCAGGTATCATTACTGGACGCACCTGCTCCTTGTTTGAGGAGTTGGGCTGCAGAGTTGGTGATGGACTGTGAGGATGCGCTGACAGCGTCCTCTAGAGGATCTGAGGAGAGACAACAGCACACCATCACACCATCACACCCAGCATTCTCCGCTAGTCTGAGAATAATGTCGATTATAATCATGTACGCTCATGAGTGCTGCAGCCGCTCATAATGTCAACACAACAGTGATGTTAAATGAACACAGTTTACTTCAGTGCGTATACTGGTCAGAAGTCTGGAATCATGAAACATTTTTCATGTTTTTGAAAGAAGTCTCTTCTGCTATATAAATTGAAATATTATTACAGTTTAAAACAGCTGTTTTCTATGTGAATCTCTGTTAAAGTGTAATGTATTTCTGTGATGCGCAGCTGTATTTTCAGCATCATTACTCCAGTCTTCAGTGTCACATGATCTTCAGAAATCATTCTAATATGCTGATTTGCTGCTCAAGAAACATTTATTATTATCATCAATGTTGAAAACAGTTGTGCTGCACAATACTACAAGTATTTATTTCAGTATTATTTATATACTATTATAGTATTTATTAATTGAATTAGCTTTTAGAGTTTTCAATTTTAAGTTTTGCTAATTTTGTTGTGTACTTTTGTCATTTGTATTTTTTTATTTTTAGAAATATTTCTATTTAGTTACATTTATTTTTATTTCTGTTTTAGTTTTTGTCATTTTAGTACTTCAACTAAGGTGATATTTTTAGTTTACATAATGTTTTATTTTATTTACGCTTTATTATCACTTAACAGAACTGATTTTTGATGTTTGCAGTGAACAGTAAGAGATGAATACCTCTGTCAGGAATGATGAGTTTACAGGGAAGAGCCAGAGGAGTGATGGAGTGCTGACAGACCAGAGCGCTCAGACTCACACACACACACACACACACACACACACACACACACACACACCAGTATGAGTGAGTGAGTCACACAGCAGCATGAATCAGTCACAGGTCTGATGAACTTACCAAAGTAGGGTTCGTTTGGGCATCCCTTGAGCCGGACGCCCCGCGGCGAGCACTCGATCAGGAAGTGCCTCACCAGCTCACTGGACAGATCCACTCCTGACACACACACACACACACATCAACAATGCCGTCTATAACACTGATCTGCTATCCACTGAGCTCAGGTTTCAGACACCTCCTCGTTTTCTTCTCGAGGAGTTACAGCAGACACAATAACAGAGGTTTGGTTTCACACTCACTAAAGCGCTCGTGAAGCAGCACGTATCTGGAGTTTGTCATTACAGCTGACGCTTACGCCTCCATCAGCACAACACTACTAAAAACACAAGTGTGCTTAACCGTGCTGAATGTGCATTTGTAGTGTGCTTCAAATCTGACAATTATATTTTTATAAAATTGTACTTGAACATAATATTAATGAAATAAAAATGTACTTCAAGAGAGACACTTTCATGACTGTTTCTTGATAAACTTAAGTACACTTTTAAAAATGCAAATAACGTATTACGTTTCACTTTAAATGACATTTTAAATATTTTTAAGTTTTTTTAAAGTACATTTATTTTGAACTGTAGTGCTATTTGATATTACATTTAAAGTTAATATATTTTAAATGTACTAAACTGCAACTTTATTATTATTAAAATTATTATTTAAAAAATGAACATTTTTGTATTCAGTGGCTGTGCCTTAGATGGCCCCCAGAGGGCACTGCTGTGTGTTTGTTGAGCACATTTGTTGTGTGTGAGCATCTGATTTATAACACTTTCTGCAGTAACTGTAGTATCTTATGAGACTATCACACATGCTCTGTTTCACATGTTAACTGTATGTCAGCGCTGATCATGTCGAGGACAGCGCTGGTCTTCTCGCACCTCTCCGGCTCTGCAGTGCTGATGGCGGCGGTGTGGTGACTTTCATGGCCAGTCCATACGCGCCTCTGAAGGAGTGACTGTCCCGGACGATGAACGAGCCGGGCTCTTTGTCCTTCAGCACTGCGATAGCTGCGTGAGAACAGAAGAGGTCAGATGAGCGTCAAACACAGCGGCCGTCCACCAGGCGTCACGCGATCGGACCCTACCTTGGTCCCGTGCGAGGTCTGGCTTGTACCAGTATTTCGAGGTGTCCTGGACAAACTTGACCGTCAGCGGTTTGCTGGAGAGCTGGTCTGATGCGGCGGGGTTCGCTCGGCTCTGCAGCTCCGGCAGGACACTGGGGAACGGGAGGCTCAGCGAGCTGCCGCTGTGAGGACTGGAGAAACCACTGGGAGACGCTGAACCCTGCGAGTGCTCGCCGTCTGAGGCCAGCAGGAGCTTCTGCTGGTAATCCAGTCCCTCCAGCACCGGGCCGAGGCTGAACTTCTCCTCAAAGGTCTGCTGCAGGACTCGGGCTCTCGGGCTGCTGAGAGGAGAGCTGTGGGCGTCTGGAGCGGACAGAGATGGGACCGAGGACGGGGCGAAGCTCACACAGTCTGCAGACCTGCTCAACAACAAGCAACACACTACTGTCATCATCAACAACACAACAAACCTCACATTCACATCAGATTCTGTCAGAATTAAAATCATTCAGAGCTACAATCTGATTTTACAGGGTTCATGAAATGCATTTTTAGATTAGTTTAATATGTTTCCTGAGGTGCACTCATAATCTTTGCACTCATTTTCAACTAAAAACAGAAAACTTTTTATGCATTTTGGCCATTCGTTTACACTACAATGTTGTGTTGGGGACCTGAAAACACACACTTTTGAAACCCGGTTTCAAAGTGCAAGTTTTTGAAAACGATATACATTACTGTAAACTACAGACACGTGTATTTGTGAAAACGGGAGGTCATGCACATGCGAGTAATGTTTCTTTGACATGATATACACATGACATTTCTGTGTATGGTTCTTTTTTTTTTTTTCAAATAATATAATGCTGCTTTGATCTGTTGGCAATTAACCATGCTTACTATTTATTGTTTTTCATAGTGTAATTTTTGATGAACCAGTTAGGGTTTTAATACAGGCAACATAATTATTAAAATATGAATATTCACACACAATAAGTGAGATTTCAATGATATTTTGACCAGTGAAATTTTAGAAATATGGCCATCTTACAATTTTTGCAATACTGTTATTAATACATAATGACCTGAACCTCGCAAACGGGAATTATTATTTTTTGACCTTAAAGTCATTTAAACATTCTGCCAACTTATTTACAAATAAGAGTTAAGAGACTCAGTGAGTCACTGCTGTAACATTGTAAGGTTGACACAGTTACTGAACTGAACAGAATTGATCTGAATAATGACTCTATTGTCTCCAGTAGAGCTGCTTTACAGCTGAAACTGAGTTTGGTTCGTAATTGATGAATTTTACAACATTAGCACTGTTATTTCCCTGTTTATGACCGTGAAGCTGCTTTGAAATGATCTGTACTGTATAAAGTGCTGTAGAAATAAATGTGACTACAGAAAGCAAAAAGGGGTCTTAATTAACTAGCTTGATTTGAAGGAGGTTAGTAGGACCTTTTAAGTTTGATTTATTTCACTAAAATGAAACCTTGCAGATGCAACATGTTAACATTTAATTGAAGTATATAATATTCCAATATATTAATCAAAGCATGGCAATAAATACACCCAGTCTGGACCAGAGAAGACAGGTCAGGACTTCATCTGTGGAAATCTGTCTTCAGCATGTCTTTCTGCTAGACCTGAATACTGCTCTCCGTGGCTTCATGAATGAATGAGTGCAGCTGTACCGGTCAGAGAAGGCCGTGACTCCAGCGACGAACGGTCTGTGATGCTGGAAACCCTCATCTGAAGCTCCCATGAATACTGCCTTCTCTCTCATTTCTGAAAGAACAACATGAACAGGACACTCTCACTTCTGCGTACACTCACAGACAACAAATGAATGTGAGGTGTGTGAACACTCTGTCACTCATTCATCACGATCAGCTCAGCCAATCAGGTGAGTTTGGGGGCGGAGCTAATCTGACAGACGGGCTGTGTTTGGGAAACTTGATTGAAATGTCTGGAGTTACATTTGGTGACACACTTCACATTTTCACACACTTTAATCCAGTTTAATTCATCTTTAAGTGTTTCCATGGCAACTCCTCCAAATCTTTCACATCACAGGAAGTAGTTTTTTTCCTGTTATATTTTACTAAGTTTCCTCTTGCTGTGTTTTTCCATCACATTTACTGTTCTGTCAGTTGTGCACTAGACCCGATGTGACATTAAAGCATCTGAGTAAACTGGGCTTTGTGTCTCTTTTGTCTCGAGTTGCTCTGGATAAAAGTATTGGCTAAATTCATGCATTTAAATGTCATGTAACCAAGTAAACACACCGTGTAGATATAGATGCCATTTGCAAGTGTAAAAACTATATCAAGATTGTTTGATAAAACAAGTTAGCACAAAGATGTCTTTCAGCAGCCTCAGTTCCCTTCAAACAGGTCAGAAGTGAGTGAATCGTGTGATTTACCGTGTTCAGCTCTACAAGATCCAAATGAAGGAGACGGAGCCTGTCTGAAGGGTGAATAACCCATCATGCTCTTCACTGGAGACAGAGATCCACACACACACACACACACACACACACACACACACACAGATCAATCCCTCTGACAGATACAGCAGGTGGAGTGTGGATGTGTGCAGATACTGATGATGGCTCTTTACATCATTTAAACCTGAAAACTGATGATACTCTTGATTCATGGCTTAAGTGTTGAACTGAACCAAAATACAAACAATTAATGAACTGCTCGACAAAGAAGGACTCAACTAGTGTCCTTGTGTGTGTGTGTGTGTGTGAGAGAGAGTGTGTGTCTGTGTGTGAGAGTGTGTGTGAGAGAGTGTGTGTGTCAGAGTGTGTGAGAGAGTGTGTGTGTCAGAGTGTGTGAGAGAGTGTGTGTGTCAGAGTGTGTGAGAGAGTGTGTGTGTCAGAGTGTGTGAGAGAGTGTGTGTGTCAGAGTGTGTGAGAGAGTGTGTGTGTCAGAGTGTGTGAGAGAGTGTGTGTGTGAGAGTGTGTGTGTGTGAGAGAGAGTGTGTGTGTGTGTGTGTGAGAGAGAGTGTGTGTCTGTGTGTGTGTCTGTGTGTGTGTGAGTGTTTGTGAGAGTCTATGTGTGTGTCTGTGTGTGTGAGAGTGTGTGTGTGTGAGAGAGAGAGAGTGTGTGAGAGAGTGTGTGTGTGAGAGTGTGTGAGAGAGTGTGTGAGAGAGAGTGTGAGTGAGAGTGTGAGAGAGAGTGTGAGTGAGAGAGTGTGTGAGAGAGAGTGTGAGTGAGAGAGTGTGAGAGTGT
>NW_015551083.1:314102-322202 GCF_001515605.1 Sinocyclocheilus anshuiensis | reverse complement strand
GTGTGTGTGTGTGTGTGTGTGTGTGTGTGAGAGAGAGTGTGTGTCTGTGTGTGAGAGTGTGTGTGAGAGAGTGTGTGTGTGTGTGTGTGTGTGTGTGTGAGAGAGAGTGTGTGTCTGTTACCGTATGGAGTGGGTGGTGTGATGGGGAAGGCTGGTGTTGCGGGCATCACATCACTGCCTGTGTCCAGTGAACTGTGAGAGGAGTACTGCACACCGTCTGCTCTGAACACAGCTGCATGCTGCACACACACACACACACACACAGTCACTGGAGAAAACTAGCAACACACTAAAAGCAGAAATAAAGGTTTTATTGATTGTGACAGTGTGTGTGTCACCTGTGTGTGCGGTGCAGCAGTGGTCAGTGTGTTTCCATCTGCAGTGCTCAGGTTCAGTGCCCAGGCCGTCTCTCCTCGTGCTCCAGAGAGGTCTGTCTTTGGGCTCATTATGAATCTGTTCTCTGATGAGACAAGAACACACACACACACACACACACACACACACATCAGTCTCACTGCACACTGTGCTCCTCACATCACTGAACCAGAGACAGTCCTGCATCCTAAACCATGTCATAGATTCACACTCCATGTTGGGGAAAGTTACTTTTAAAAGTAATGCATTACAATATTGTGTTACTCCATGAAAACGTAACTAATCGCATTACTTAGCTACATTTTATGGAAAGTAATGCATTACGTTACATTTGCGTTACTTTTTGTCACGTGGGTTGGGCTTGCTTGTTTGATTTTCAATAACAAAAAACACAAAAGATAAACTTTTTGGCAACTGTAAAGGCCCTTTCACACCAAAAGTGAAAAGAATGAGCCTCAGGCTAAAGGATGAGTCTCTGCACTCACTCCTGATTTCTCTGAACACGGGACAGGAGAGCTATCAGTCAACACACGGGGAAACAGAAGTAACTGTCTTTACTTATTGTCACGCTCTTGTGAAGGGAGGCGCACGAAGACGAAGCCAATCCAAATAACATTTAATAGCAATCCAAGATACAATATATTCATAAAATATATTCATACAAAACACAGGATTACACAAACAGCAAACACAACTAACAACCTGATCTGTCAGGATTTAGTATTATTACTCCAGGAAAACTCCGTCATTACTTCATGAGTGCTTGTGTAAGCTGATCTCACCCCTCTGATGAGTCCCGTCTGTCTGCGGGTGTCCGTTTCTGTCTGCGCCGCCGGCTCGGCTAAAGCAGCTGGGTTTGGTGGAAACTGGCACGAAGGTGGGATCCAGGTCCAGGATGAGCTGGTTGAGCTGATGGATGGAGTTATCGATGTCCAGCGTCAGAGAGCTGAACTCCTCGTCGTGTTTCTTGTCCGTGTCGTGGCTTTGAGAGATCACGGGGCTCGATGGACAGCTGTTCTGCACTGAAACACCAGAAAACACCGCCTCATTCATTACAGTGCTTTTTCATACCGGATTCCAGTTTGGTTCAGTTTGAGTAAAAGCAAATAACTTTCCTCATAGAAAAAAATGAAAAGAAACCGTTTTGTTTAAATAGTATTTTGGTTGGACATCAGCGATGATGTGCAGAACACTAGTGTTACTGAATGCTGAAATTATCTGGGGTTTTATTTAATTAATCACTTTGGAAAATATGATGCATATTAAAAAAAAATGTTTTTTTTTTGAAACTAATCCAGCATTAAGACGCTTTTAACTCTGATACATTGAGTCCATAATCCATAATAACGCTTCCTCCAGTGAAAAAGTGCATCTGCTGTTGTCTCTCACATCAAAATCCAGCCACATATGTGTTTAGAGCTGTTTAAACGCTGCTTGGTCTGTTCAGATTTCTCTCCTGATTCAGACCAGAACACTTTTTTCCAGATGTTAACTGATGGACTGGAGTGCTGTGGATTGCTTGTGGATTATTGTGATGTTTTTATCAGCTCTCATTCTGACGGCACCCATTCACTGCAGAGCATCCATTGCTGAGACACTGATGCAATGCTACATTTCTCCAAACCTGATGAAGAAACAAACTCATCCTGATCTCGGATGCACTGAGGGTGAACACATTTTCAGCACATTTTTATTTTTGACTGAACTATTGCTTTAATATAATTTGAGAACTGAATCAATGTAACACATCAGAGTATCAGAGTAGTTTGTTCTGCTCACCGGCGGGTTTAGGCAGCAGCTGCTGCATGTGCTCTGTGGCGTCCTCCTCGGGCAGGTACAGGTACTGCTGAGCGGCGACCAGCTGCTGCTGATGGACCCAGGTCTGCGTGGAGTATCCGGCGTGCTGGAACACATGTCTGGGAGAGCTGACGGGCAGCGACGCGCCCCTCTGAGCGAAGCCGGCTCTGCGCTCGGACTCGTCCCCGGCCGCCGCGTGCGTCTGAGGCTCGTCTGCGCGGCTGGGGCTCCCGAAGCCGTCGGACAGCAGCGAGTTCTGGCTGCTCTGGTGACAGGACGAGGAGAGCGTGCCCAGACTGTCCACGCTGTGCAGGTCGTGCCGTGAGGTCAGCGCTTCGTCGTCCAGGATGTCGGTCTCGCGCTCTTTTGGCCGCAGGCGTCCGTTCAGGTGCAGCGGCGCAGGGCTCACGGGCGGCTCCGTCGCGGCGCAGCCTCGGCTCGTCTCGTCCAGGCCGAAACCGCTGAGCAGCCGCTTGAGCTCCACGCGCTCCTGCTGGCTGGGCTGCGGGGTTCTGGGCCAGCCGTCGGTGCGCAGCGAGGCACTGGACAGACCCGAGTCGCTGCTGGCCGAGAGCGTGTGGTCGGGGCTGGAGGAGGTGCTCTGCTGGGCTCCGGAGAGCGTGGCGCTCCTCCTCACCGAGCATCGGTCCAGCACGACAGCAGGAGGATGGAGAGGAGCCGCTGGAGAGAGGAGAGATGAGCGAGACTCACTGTGCGTGAAGGGAACACTGTCATCCACCTAATGAACAGTACATTCAATGTGCATGAAATCAAGTGCTGAATTCAAGTGTAACTGCATTTTTTAATGAAATACTGCATTTGGTCATGTAATCGACAAAATTAGCCAGGCTACACCACACGGCGTCCCACAACAGAGTGATTTTAGTATCATTGATGTGCTATTATTATGTTTGCTAATATTTTGAAATACATTTTTATATATTTTGTTTTCACTTAAATTTTAGTAATTTTGACGTTATTTTAGTAGTTATTGTGCTTTTTAAAATATGTCTATAAGGTTTAGTTACGTTTGTACTTAAAAAAAAAACGAAAATGAGAAATGTTGCCTTGGCAATGATGTTTATGCAATGATTTTTTATTTTAATTTTTAATTTTAGTTAACTATAATAACCCTGCCATAACTGTCAGCTACTAATAAGAGTGTAGTATGTACAGCACCATCTAACAGTTTCAACATATGTTAATGTACATTTCCACCAAAAAGTTATGACAAGACCTTTGAGCTTTCTCCAGTGATGCCACATCTGCAGTGAGCCTCAGATGCCTGACAGCACTAGTGATGCTAGTTAACTGTGTCTAGTGATTTCAGTGATCTATATGACCGACTTTCTCACGGTCAGACACGTTGAAAGAGCAGCACATGCTCCGTGTGCTTCACACTGATGTGCTGAGAGAACAGCAAACAGCTTGATGACTATTGAGCGTCTACTAGCTGCTAACTCACTGAAACTGATCCAGTCTACAGGCATTTATTCACAACATCACACTTTATCCATTAAACCTCTCATATGTCCTGTCTGAACGGAGTGAAGCAGGGATCGGTGTGTTTATGTTTCTGCTCCAGTAATGCTGTTGATCTGTGCTTGTTTTCCTCCTGACCTGATGAAGCTCAGTTAGTTCACTGAGACTCGGGGGTGGGGCTCTTCTTCCATATATGGAGATTGGGATGTAAACACAGGGGGCGGAGCATGAGAGGAGAGGGGCGGAGCTGAGGACCAGTTATCTGACACTACGGCTCTCCTCCGAAGGGACGATGAGGAGCAGCCAAAATAGCAAATACAGTCAGACTGAGACGCTCAGTTCATTTAGAGATTCAGTTAATTCCAGGAGCTCATAGTTTGCCATCTCTACCACTGTTGCTATGTCTTCATTATTAGATTATATATAAAGTGCATCATAAATTGCATGTTGTTCCCAAACCTGGGAGAGAACCACACTCCCTTACATTCAGTTTAATGGTGGAGCAGTACTGTTTTTCAGTGGACAATTCTTACGTTATTACATTAGTTCCTCTCATAGTTCCTCTATACACTGTAATAACGGTGCTTTAAAAGCAAAATATTTACATATAAATACTGTAAAAATGCTAAAGTTAATTAAGTTGCCATACCATATATGGTGAAAAATGGAAAAATATGAATTACCATGTAATTTACAGTGAACAATGGTAAAAGGACATTCTCAGAAGTCCCTGTGTGAGACCTCAGATATGATTATATTTTGTCTAAATAATTGTGTTTCTTTTTTATTCATATTATCAGTAGGTTACAAAATGTAATGGCATTTATTTAGTTCATGTTTATTGCATTATTTTACTGTCATGTGTGTTACCCTGATGGTCTTTTCTTCGTGTGTTTGACGCTGTGCACGCCTATATCTGTGTCCCTGGAGCACAAAAGCAGTCTTAAGTCGCTGGGGTATATTTGTAGCAATAGCCAACAATACATTGTATGGGTCAAAATTATACATTTTTCTTTTATGCCAAAAATCATTAGGATATTAAGTAAAGATCATGTTCCATGAATTAATTCAGCTTTCAGATGATGTATAAATCTCAATTTCAAAAAATTGACCCTTAAGACTGGTTTTGTGCTCCAAGGTCACATACGAGTAATGGCCATGTTTATGGGCTGACAATTTACAACGAATTCATGATTTATATTGTACCATCTCTGTTATTAACGCTGGATATCAGTACATTGATCAAGTAGACTGTTAAATGAATATCACCAATGATATATATGGTTTTAAGTTGTTGTATTTTACCATAAATTTAACATGATATTTTTTACAGTGTGTGATAACTGTCTTAACTGTGATTTTACTAAAGAAAGTCCTTCTTTACAGTACAGCGAATCACTGAAAAGAATCAGTTGAAAACAATGGCTGGTTCATGAATCAGAGTTCACACAAGGGTCTGTAGAACGCAGCCAGAAGAGCTCTTCAATCTGAAGATAAAAGCAAACCTTCCACGACTAAACACATCGTTCAGGCCTTCAATTAACAGACACTCACATTCTACAATCACTCTCTCACAGCAGAAACACACAGAAACAGATTCTCAGAGCTGCAGGAACGGCCCGGCTTCAGTGTGAGTTCAGCTCTAACCTTCATTAACAGAAAATACCTTTGACGTGTCCATCAGCCTAAAACATGACAGCTGAAGCAAGCGACTCGAGGGTTTAAAAGCAGGAATGAGAGGCTCTTGATTACATTAAAGCACTTCTGTAAAAGCGTTCATTATTTGAGCTGTAGCATGTCTGAATCGTCTCTTTAGACAGGGACTCTTGTTCTAGCTGGATAAACTTCTAGTTATTTATCCGTGGTGTAGATCCTGTGTTCAGACCCTCCTCCGGTCTCCTCCTTTGCTCATTATGGTCATGACAGCTGTAAATATACACTATAACTTCACACAGATGAAGTTGTGTAGCTATGCACGGTGTATTTTAACATTTGTGTTAACCACGGTTTTTGCTTGTTCATAAAAAAAATCAACATTACTCTTTGTGGTCATGATCTCAAAGAACCTATAGAACCTTTCCATTCCACAAAAGGTTCTTTATAGTGGAAAAAAAGTTCTACAGATTATTAAACTGCTTCACACTAAGAAAAAAATAGTTATTTTGAAGAACTGTTCAGTGAAAGGTTGTTTGAGGAACTCCAAGCGCTTCTTCTATGGATTCACCACCAAAAAAAAAACCTTTTGGAAGCTTTATTTTTGAGAGTGCATGAAGATACAGCTGATAGAGGTGAACTTGTATTAAAACCAGTTTATCGCTAAACCAAATCATCTCAGCATGTTCAGTCAGGGTTAGTCTGCTGCGCCAGACTCAAACCATTTAATCTAAAGTTTGCATAAATATAAATTCATTTTCTGTCTCTTTCAGACGTGCCTTGAGAGAGGCGTATGGTGTTTGTCTTGTGTTTTGTCATCAAAAGCAGCCAGAATTAGCCAGCATAAACAAAACATTATAATTACAATTCCAGTCATCTTCCTGCCAAAGCCTCAGCATCACAACTGTGTGAGTCAACAAGACTGACTGCAGATCAGCTAAACTAACACCACACTGACAAACCCACACAAAGAACACTGCTGATCCTCCCGTCACTGCTCAGAAGAGCAGGACTGACCCTTATCAAAGAGCAGGACTGACCCTTATCAAAGAGCTTCATCTGATACGGTGCTCAAACTGGCTGTACTCCGATAGCAGCCCAAATGATCAAGTCATCTGCATTTTGCTCCAAAATGAGGTTCTGTTGTTGTGGGTGGTTCTAGCTGGTTTCTAGGTGTTTTCTTCTTGTCTGGTGTGAAACAGGAACCTGATCTTCTGGTCTGTAGATGTGCTTCTGGTTCTGGTCTCAACAACACACGTGGGACAAGCTACATGCTGGAGCTTCATTCTAGGTCTAGTGGTTTGTTCAAATCACTTTTACCAGCTATGAGCAATAATAGTGATGCTAGCCTGAGCAAGCAGCACTAAAATCAAACTAATCATACATTGTATCGTCGTTACTGTATTGTTATTCCTGCAAAATCTCTGCAAAACACAGCACTGTACTACTATTATCTGACAGCTTGCTGTAACCCGTGGACTGGCCTACAGACAACGCAGAGATGGTGATGGTACAGAGATGTTGAATTCCTGCGAACTTTGAGTCACTTCAGCGTGTGCATGTGAAAACAAGGCCTGAAGTCTGCCGCAGGAATGCTCTTCAGAATGAGATGTCTGCTTGTTCTTGATCAAACCCTCTTCATTAAAGGTGCTGGAACTTGTTTCCATGAATATGTTTTATGCAAAGCAGATGTGGGGGACCTGTGATTTTGGCCAGACTATTCCTGTGTTTGTGAGATTGAGAAGGGTGTGAATTCTGCAGTGCATATGAAGTCCTGCCATGAGCCTCACCGCAGTCAGAAAAAGATGCCTGGACTCACAGGGTGGTTTTAGTGTGTGTGTGTGTGTGTGTGTAACAGCAAAGCCACAGTACAGAAAAAGACACAGACTGAATGTTGCCCAACTATGCAAAACAACAAACCTTTTAAGACAAGCTTAGGCAGCACATGCACTATGTGGCATATCATAAAACTGAAGGATGATTACCTATGCTTTAAAAGGACCAAAGGGGTTATACAGTGGGGGGTGTAACAATACATCGATATGGTCTGATGTAACGTAAAAAAATCTATTTATTGGAAATGTTTTTCTGAATCTAATGATAAAATGCAACTTATCTGCGTGTTTTTCTCTCAACAATGCAATTTTGACCCGGTGCAACTTATTAAAAAAAAAAAAAAGTCAAAAAAATGAACCTTTTTTTTGAGTTTGGGCGTGGCTACTGTAGCAGGCTGAGTTTGGGGCGTGGCTAGTGTAAAAGCCTGAATTTGGGCGTGGCCACTGTAGCATGCTGAGTTTGGGGCGTGGCAACTTTAAAAAGCTGAGTTTGGGGCGTGGCAACTATAAAAGGCTGAGTTTGGGGCATGGCCACTGTAACAAGCTGAGTTTGGGGCGTGGCTACTGTAAAAGCCTGAATTTGGGCGTGGCCACTGTAGCATGCTGAGTTTGGGGCGTGGCAACTTTAAAAAGCTGAGTTTGGGGCGTGGCAACTATAAAAGGCTGAGTTTGGGGCATGGCCACTGTAACAGGCTGAGTTTGGGGCATGGCCACTGTAACAGGCTGAGTTTGGGGCATGGCCACTGTAACAGGCTGAGTTTGGGGCATGGCCACTGTAACAGGCTGAGTTTGGGGCATGGCCACTGTAACAGGCTGAGTTTGGGGCATGGCCACTGTAACAGGCTGAGTTTGGGGCATGGCCACTGTAACAGGCTGAGTTTGGGGCATGGCCACTGTAACAGGCTGAGTTTGGGGCGTGGCAACTATAAAAGGCTGAGTTTGGGGCATGGCCACTGTA
>NW_015551083.1:287497-313977 GCF_001515605.1 Sinocyclocheilus anshuiensis | reverse complement strand
GCTGAGTTTGGGGCGTGGCCACTGTAACAGGCTGAGTTTGGGGCGTGGCCACTGTAGCAGGCTGAGTTTGGGGCGTGGCCAAGATAGAGGAATTTGATGGAATGGTTAGGTTTCTATCAAGATGCCAAAATTGTGAAGTTTCTTCTCAACAGGTAAGCTAAACTCAAGTTATTATAACGCACTATTGCTCATATGATATTTCTTTTATATTACAGATCAACAGACAAGTATGTTCGATCTATATTTAAATAAGTAAGGAAGCACAACGGAGGTCACCAAGGACCCTACTTTTGAATGAATCAGTTGAGTAAATGATTCAGTGACTCACACACACAGTCATTTGTCACCACCTACTGGTGTAATAGTGTAACCTGCAGAAAAATCACTGTAAAATCCTGTCAGACGGTTATATCAGCACTCTTAGACAACACTGAGCCAGTCAGATTCCAGAACCAGAACTTACTGTTGTGTGTATATAAAACAGGATATATACAATACCCCAAGTACAACTCCAATTTTGTAAACCTAATTAAGCTGCTGTACACACTACAACATAAAACAAGTAATAAACATTTGTTCTTTTGTTTGTTTTTAGTATTTGGATAACGATGCAATATACAATACAACAGTAGAATATGTCACTGATAAACAAACAACAAACTCTGGAGTATCTTCGAGATGATTTGAGCGTGTCTGTGTAGCCAGAGCTCCTTCAGCATCATGTAATCTCAAGCACATGTCCTTCCTTTTATAAATAAGCATTTATATCTTCCTACCTTCTGCGATGATTTGAGCGTGTCTGTGTAGCCAGAGCTCCTTCAGCATCATGTAATCTCAAGCACATGTCCTTCCTTTTATAAATAAGCATTAAAATCTTCCTACCTTCTGCAGTGCAGATGTTCTGGTAGGAGTTCCATTTAGAGAGTGAATCTGTGCTCATGTAGTCGACGGTCACATCTGGACCGTTGTGCCAGCGCTCTGAACCTGAGTGAACAACAGACTGATGGATAACAGCTACACCGCCGGCCCTCGTGTGTGTACAGCACTGCCAACAGCACATGACATGTGGAGAAACTTCAGCATTACCTGACAACAACACAGAAAAACCCACCTGAAATTCTTTCTGGGCCATCAGAGAACACCAACTCCACTTTCCCATAATCTGGAAATCTGGCATCTGAAATTGAAACAGCAGAATATCAACACAACAGATGCTGTTTGGAGGAAACGTACAAAGAAAACTCCTTCACTTTCTACATTTGAATTCCTAGTAAACTCAGTGCTCCTGAATGGGTCGTTGTATCTGTAGTGGTCAGATGGCTGACCTTTGTTAGCGTGCTCCATGTCGTCTTTCTGAAACACGAGGCTGTAGGCCTGAACGGCACCCGTGTGAAACTGAACTCTGAATATATCGTCTCGCTCAGACCGGCTGCTCTTATGGAAGCATTTCACCTGCAGACAGAAGACAGAATACTGATATGCAATGGTGAGAAAACACAGTATTCTTCACTGAGATGAAGGCATGTATGAACGGGATGCAGAAGTGCTGCTCTGATCACCAAATCACTGAACGTCTATCTAATGTCTTCAGTGGTTTATAAAGTGATGAGCCTCCTTTATTTTATCAAGCATCTATAAACACAAAGCACTCAGATCTGTTTGATCCATCCATATGTCTGTCTGTTCATACTCTGGATTTATAATCTACAATATTCTGCTTTGATGAGTGCTAATGGGTTATTGTTCAGTATGCTGGCATGATTAAATGATGAAAAAGTGCATGAATTCTTTCTGTGGTTGCAGTTACACACTTGTTATTGACAAACGTGTATCCTAAATGTTTATTTGGTGTTTATTCAGGGTTTGATTGTACCAGAATATCTCCCTTCAGTAGCTGTGCTGGTTCGAGGGCGATGCAGATCCTGTCTCTGTGAGTGGCTCCAACGTGACTGCAAGATATGTTCAGAAATCTCAGTCAAACCAGGGTTATTATCATTAACTAAATCTAAAACATGAACAATGTTCATTACTTGAAACAAAATAAACATTAAACTATATAAAAAAAAATAAATTATTTCAGGTAGTGGCCAAGGCAACATTAGTCATTTTCACTTAATTTACATTTAAGTACTAAAACAACTAAAACTAAATACAGTAACAAAATATATATAGGCATAAATAAAAGATAAAAATAAATTAAATGAACTCACTAGACTCCTGAGACATAGACCACCTGTGTCCCCTGATACACCTTCAGATACGGCTGACACACTGCAAAACATCACGATGCAAGAGTAAGAATGGGTTATTCTTAAAACGGCTCCAGTTCTGACTGTTGTAGCACTGGATTTTAAGTGTTGAGCTGATTTAAGGCTTTTATTGAAGAAAGATCTAGCAGCAGTCAGATTAGATTAAGCCTCAGGTTCAATACGTCTTTCCAGCACTTTCTTCTGTTGTGAACTAACTCGAACACATGATGCAGCTCAGAAGAGCACTGACCTCCTGCAGGGTCGAAGTGAGGGACGCCATGAATGATGATGCAGTGGAGGAAGAGAGGAGACGTGTTCATCTTGATGGAGCCGCTCAGGAGACTGCTGAGGATCCACACGTACCTGAACAAACAGCAGAGCTTCATCTGACACGGAAGAATCATGTGTGCTCATTTATGAGGTACTCTGTCCTGAAACTGTCCTACTGCATGTCTTCTTTCTCTCATTGAGAGTTTAAGTCAAAGCTCCTTTAGTGTAATTGCTTCAGCTGGAGCTTCTCGTGTCAAATCTTGACTGGTTTTGATCAAGTAAGCGTCAGAATAACTGCAGTAATATCTCCAGATGAACACTTACTTGACTGAAGCAGCTCAGCTTTACTTGATTCTCCATCAATCATGTTTTAGAGTCTCAAATCTGATCCTCAGGATCTTTTGAGGAGCGTTTGTTTCCAGAAGCTTTACTTTCACTGTTCCTCAGTGGAGGAATGATCTTCACAAGCCTCCAGAACATCTCACATCTTCTGAGGAGCCTTTATTTCTTCAGCTCTCAATCACTGCATTATATGTTTGGAGCATTTCAATCTCATCTCACTGAGACAGATTACTGCAGATATAGAGCGACCACTGATATTCAGATCATTTTATGTCAGTATCTGCTCTACTGTTATAAAGATTATATTGATTTACATTACAAGCAGCAGAATCTCATCATATAAATATCAGCATCTGCAGCAAATTGCGTATTTTTACTCAGTTTAGGCCAATATAAGTGTAAACACACAGAAATACTGATAACGTAAGAAGACCTAGCGAAGAAAGATGATCAGATCATCACACAGAAGAGCGTGTAGAGCTGCAGGACATGTGTGTTTGAAGTGAATCACCTTTTCTGAGACGGCGTCATCAACGCAGAAACCTTGTCATCATAGAACTTCCTCATGGCGAAGCGATCTAAAGCCTGATCCGCACTGTCAGGAAGATACGAACAAAGCACTCACATCAGCACACCAGTCCATCCACAGCAGACCACCAAATATCACAGCAACTTTAACAAACTTTAGTTGGGTTTGGAAAGCTAAAGCACTAGATGATGAAGATGAAGGCAGTCAGAACTCACAACAGCATCAGTGTGGATAAACTGTGGATCATTTATCATTGGTTTGGCACAAAATACCTTCAATGACTACATCTGTCAAATTACACAAATTATTTTCTCACTCAGACACAAAAAACACCAAAACTCAATGAACCTACAGGCCAATTTGAACATTTACATGCTCTTTACAAACCTGTTAAACATAAGTTCAAACCCAACATTATACAAAAATGAATAAGACAGAAATTTTCTACA
This sequence comes from Sinocyclocheilus anshuiensis, assembly GCF_001515605.1. Lineage (NCBI taxonomy): Eukaryota > Metazoa > Chordata > Actinopteri > Cypriniformes > Cyprinidae > Sinocyclocheilus > Sinocyclocheilus anshuiensis. The sequence continues at coordinate 310,138 of NW_015551083.1, read as the reverse complement.
GTAATACAGTATTGAAATATATTCCAAATCTAAAAAACATGAAATACTATCAAAACAATTATATGCAGCTGAACACCTACACAAGTCTTTCAATTTCATTACCTTCTGTACAAAAGGGGAAACTTATGAATAATATTGTGCTGTAATGTAAACATGGAGTGTGAAACATTTACTGCAGTGAATCTGAACACTACAGAGTGTCATTCTTGTGATGTAAAGATATTATTTACAGAAGAAAACTGCCTAATGCTGCCTGATTTAAGTTATTTTTATGTCATTATGAATTACAAAGTGTGTTTGTTGGTTGATAATCTTTACTAAAGTTAAGAAGGGTTTATCTGAGACGATATGAAGTGTTTTGGTAGTTTTAGTACATTTTGAATGTGAAATAAACTGCTGTGCCAAACTGAGAGATGGTAAGGAGAAATGTGTGAAGAGTTTGGAAAAAGTGACCAAAGTATTGAGAAATGGGCCCTAGCAGAAAAAAAAAAATATATAATTCAATCATAAATATAATTTTATAAATTTATGTCATTATGAATTACAAAGTGTGTTTGTTGGTTGATAATCTTTACTAAAGTTAAGAAGGGTTTATCTGAGACGATATGAAGTGTTTTGGTAGTTTTAGTACATTTTGAATGTGAAATAAACTGCTGTGCCAAACTGAGATGGTAAGGAGAAATGTGTGAAGAGTTTGGAAAAAGTGACCAAAGTATTGAGAAATGGGCCCTAGCAGAAAAAAAAATATATATAATTCAATCATAAATATAATTTTATAAAGCGGAGAGTTCCGGTGCTTGATTCTGATTGGCTGAGCCGCGTTCGAAGCTGTTGTAAATTACTCTACAAAGTAACACACACCTTTGTTTACGTTTGTGTGTTGCTCGGCAACCACTTTGTTGGAACCACAACTGATTCTGAGGAGCTACATTGTTTGGTGGAAGAATACTGTTTTTATTAATATCATTACACTTTATTTGCTCTGTTAATAACTGTTTTATAAAAACAATAAGGCCCGTGAAGCCGTGGTTTACAGTGAATTTATAACGGAGCCGTGTGAGACATTTTTTTTTATGGATGTGCGCTTTTTATTTAACTTCTTTTGGACTGAAGCACTGCAACACCCGAGTGCCATTAAACAGCTTGAAAGATCAAAGACAATTTTTAATATAACTCCGACTGGATTCATCTGAAAGAAGAAAGTCACATACACCTAGGATGCCTTGAGGGTGAGAAATTTATGGGCTAATTTTCATTTTTGGGAGAACTAACCCTTTAAATGAGGTAGAAAGAGCTCTTTAAGGTAACAGTTTCAGCGATGTGATTCTCTACACCTGAGGTTCCTCTGACAGGAGAACTAAAAATCAGCACAACACCAGCATGATGTTAGTGAAGAGAAAAGATCCCGCAGATACAGACGTCTGATCTGATGGATCACACGGTTGAGCTCCTCCTGTGATAATGACTGAGAGTGAGATCTGTCGGAGCGAGTGAAGAGTGTAGGTACCTGGCAGAGACGTCTGTGAAATGAACAAAGCAGGAGATGACCACTCCGATCCTGCCCTTCCCTCCCTAGTGAATCAGAGAGAGATCATGCATTACTGACACACAACACACACTCACACACACACACAGAATGACGCAGCTCATCCCTGGCTAAACATGTCGCTGTGAAGGCGGCTTCAGGTTACGTCTCACCCTGCAGTGAATGACCACCACGTGCAGCGGATCGGCGTTCAGCCAGTTCTCTATGGCCTTACAGATGCTGCAGATCTTATCCAGAGGAGGAGCGTGGAAGTCCGGCCATCCCGTGTCCAGAGTCTGAGGAGACAGTTCAAATAAACACTGACATCATATTCCAGACTTGTTCTGTAGCTGCACTAATAAAGCAGATCCTCCACAGCACCTTAGGGTTCATCTTAGTGAGCTCCTGCTTTCTCTCTGACAGGTTGATCACCTGGAAATCAAATGATGATGAGTTAAAAAGCCCATGATGCATGATGTGATGACAGAAACACATCAGAGAGCGTGTCTCCTGTGTGAAAGCGTAACGGATCCTCACCAGATAGTTGTCTGTGTGTTTGGACTTGAGCATGCGTGTGACGTCTCTCAGGTTGCGCAGGTACGTCTCCTCGAAGCAGTCTTGAGGGAAGGACACGGCGATAATGCGCTCCGTCACATAGGTGAGGTCGAGTTCATATCCCTCCTCCATCTGCACACAGACGATTTACCCTCAGATCAGCCCTGAACTTCAGAAGAGCAGCACATGAAAGCTCAAGAGAACAAGTATCTGACAGGACAAGTATTCTCCATCTGCATTAAGTTAAACATTTCTCAACATCGCAGCGTCACTGCAGACACATACACTGTGTCGCTCGGCAGAACTGAAAATGAATGGGATCATATCGCTGTGCCATTGAACGAGGCTTTAGTGGAACTGCATCTATTCATTTGTGAACAAGAAGTGCACTTGATTGCACTGAGTGTGCACTTGTAGTGTACTTCAAATCTTCAAAAGTATTTTTTTAAACTGTACTTGCAGATAATATAATATTAATGAAATAAAGGCCACTTAAATGTACTTAAAGAAAGAACACTCTTAACAAAATGAAGTACATTTTTAAAAAGTGTACTTTGTAAAGTGTCAGAGAAGTTAATTTTTAATCATTATGTTTTAATAATCTTTAGTCTTGCTTTAAAGAAGGACACTTATTTTGAAGTGTTGACTAACATACTAAAGCACATGTACTTGATTATAATTTTAACTGTAGTGTGTTAATATATTTTAAATGTACTAAATTACAAATGTGTAAACATATATATATTTAAATACAAGTTTGAATAGAAATGACATTAAAGTATATTTTAGTTTACCATAAAGGCTTATCGGTACATTGAGCAGTACTTTAACCATATTTCAAAGACAGTAGAAGTGATTGTGAAATTACATATAAAGATGTACATGTTGATGTAACACTTTTAGCCAATGATAGGGATCTCATGAGTGAGGGGTTTTTAGCATGATGAACGTATAGCTGTTTATTCAAGTGATCACAATGCCAGAGTGGTCTAAATATAAGTAATATTTGAACTCTGAAATCAGAGCACAGTTGAATAATTTAATCAAAATCCAAACTGAATATGGGACTACACCATTCTGTCCTGCATCAGGACATCTTTTAAATGCTCCAGACTGGTATATCCTAGACTAGATAGTTTAGTTTTGACTGTGCAAAGTTCTGTATTATGTTCTACAATATGTACTTCATGAAGGTAAGGTAATTATCGTACAGTATGCATCAATAAATGACACAGAGTGTGAAATACCTGCTAGTTATGTTGCATCTGATCACTTATACTGGGTACTTTTTCCATTTAAATTAGCTTATTCTGAATGTTGACACTGAAAATGATGCATGTGTTTTTCAGAGAGTATCAGTTTTCTTGATTGCCGTTTTGACATAGGCTGGTGTCTACCTCGACATTTATATTTGATAATTCTCTTTAATGTATTTGCCCTGATTTGATCTGTTTTCCTGGGAAATGTATCTTTTTTATATTATTTTGTCATCTTTATTTTGTTTTAAGGAGTTAAAAATGGTCCTGATCAACCCTCCATCACATTGTTTTGACAGTTAAAGTTTAGGCCGGATTACAAGGATTGCTTGTGATCAGTGGTGTAGCGCAGGGTATATGCAGGTGTACGGCGTAAAGCCACGTCTAAATCCCCTCTGAGGTGCTTCATTCAGTAGTGTCCTGCATCATGACAGTCCAGCACAAGAGTCGCTAATCCAATCAAATGTGAATAAAAGTCGTGGGGAAGTCGTGGCCTAATGGTTAGAGTCGGACTCATAACCCAAAGGTTGTGGGTTCGAGTCTCGTGCCGGCAGGGATTGTAGGTGGGGGGAGTGAATGTACAGCGCTCTCTTCCACCTTCAATACCATGACTGAGGTGCCCTTGAGCAAGGCACCGAACCCCCAACTGCTCCCCGGGCGCCGCAGCATAAATGGCTGCCCACTGCTCCGGGTGTGTGTTCACGGTTTGTGTGTGTTCACTGCTGTGTGTGTGCACTTTGGCTGGGATAAATGGGTCACCATACTTGGCCACATGTCACGTCACTTTCACTTTCACTGTCACTTTCATAAATGCAAATATTCCCTAAGCACCCAGTGAAGACAGTGATGCGGTCAGGACACTCTCATGCAGTGTGTGTTTCATTCACACTTGAAGTCGGAGGCCGCTCTCGCTCAGAGAGTCCAAAACAGACTCATAGAAGTAATAACTTTATGACATGCCAGGAAATCGATAAAGGCATCCAGAAAAGCCACTGGAAGGCAAACTTTCAACCTTTAGTCAAAAAAGCATAACGGCTAATGCTAACGCTTCCGCTGTGGCGGTATGCAGGGAAGGAGACCAGAGGCTGTTTGTTTAAATGGATGTCAATGGAGGAGAGGCTTCACAACGCTGAATAAACAGCTTTTGTGAGGAAACAGCCAGTGTTCAAACTATACCGTGGACTTTGGGGGAGCCCACTTGTTTTTTTTTTTTTATAACAAGGGGGTGGGGTGTTCGTGAGCTTGCGCATGCCTCAAAAGAGGACTTACAAAGACAGTTCCCTCCTTTGCGCCATTAAGCTCCTGAAGCTTCATTAAAGGGGTGAGCTTTCTGTAAGACAGCCTTTCCTTAGCCACCATATAGGCGGACCTGAATGATGTTGCGGTCTCCTCCATTAATTTGGAATTCACCTCAATTACTTTATTTGGCAGAATCGCCTTTTGCTTAGTCAATGCCACTTCAATGGCCCTCTTGTGTGCAATGTTGTCCCTATGCTTATATATCTTTTTTTCGCAACTTGTTCTGAGCAGTGCTGCTTACTTCCCCATTAATCCACTCCTCAGACAAGAGCGTGCCAGGTACCTTTTCAGACAGAAGAAGGTTTTTTCGTCCCTATAAGCTATTTCTTCAGCTTCTTCTTGCGTTGTCACCCCGGCGGGAGGTGTGCTAACAGGGCTTGCAGCAGGTGAATCGGTCGTGCAGTTAATGTCATCACTACACAAATTCTTAGTAAAACCAAAATTAATTAAACTGCCTTGTGTTCTTTTTGCCATGGTGGCTATATGATGCTATATGATGCTAACTGCAGAATGGATTTCAAGGACTTTGCGCGCAGATCAACGGCCTCCAATGTTTATATTTTTTCTACGAATCTTTGAGTTAACATTGAGTGGAATTTGCACCGCAGCGCACCCACACCTTGATGCTCATGACAAGAATAGCATGTATAGTTATCTTTATTGAAGTGAATTAGGTTTAAATCGCCATCATGCATGAATGAATGATATTTTTGCAATTTTACACATAATAATCCACAATGATCACATTACAAAAAACTGAAAATGCACGTCAAAATAACACACTGTCAATATTTTTGAGACCCCTCAAAATTTCACAAATCATGTTTTCAGGGGAGCCCATCTCTTATTAAGGGGAGCCGAGCTCCCCCTAGCTCCCCCGTAGTTCGCACCCTGGAAACAGCTTACCATTTAATGAATTGACAGCCTATCGGCTAATCTTCACCAAGTTTTACACCAAACAGTACTTTTGGATTGAACTATTTTTAGAGTTTAGACTGAAACAAATGCCGTTTCATGGACTCAGCTTCCAGCACTTCTCATTCATTCCTATGGTATCTGTAAACTGCGATTGACTGTCGCTCAATTCTGACTGAAATTCAATGACGTCAAGGCTGTAATGTGATCATTATCAATGCACACATCATCCAAGTTGACCGTTACGCTTTCTCCAATGGTAGGTAATACTGCACAGACCCTTGTATCTCCCAATAATAAGACCATCTCTGGGATCCAGCGATCGCTGCAGCCAAAGCAATGTCTGCTGTAGCTTAACTGAATAAAAATAAATGTTTTGACTAATGAAACGTGAAGACAATAAACACACGATTGTGACAATATGTGGTTCATGTGTGTTTTTCAGGTCATCTCCAGGTGATTAAAAAAGCATCTGAATAATGCAGTGCTAATTGACATAGCATTTATTACTGTAGGCTATGGAAACTATAAAATATATATTCTGCCTTATTTAAAAATGGAAAAAGTGTTTGCATATAAACAAATCATAAAATTGTCATTAGGAAAATATAGGAAAAAACATTATAGAATACAAATTATTGGTTATTGTCTAGCAGTGTATTTGATTTGTCAATTAAAAGTAAAAGATAGGATAATAATAATAATAATAATAATAAAACCTATCAATTAGACCAAAAAAAAAAAGAAGGTATTATTATATTTGACATTTCTGTCCCCCTCACTTCTGAAATGATGGCTATGCTCCTGTGTCAGGGCTCCAAATTCCCATTTGCCCGTCACTGTATGTCATGGGAGAAACACAGGAGCAGAGCTTTTTATTTGAATTATTTATTGCAAAATCTGCACCTCTTCTGTGCCTAATATTAATATCATAATGATCCATACTCCATGAAGTCAAGCAGCAGAAGTTAAGTGACTGTGCAAATACTACTGGCCTAGTTTGGGCAGAACTAACTAAGCAAGACTAGTCTTACAAATCACTGTTTATAACACAGGGCATTCATCCTTAGCTGGGGATGAACTGGGGGCATAAATTAAGAGTATACCCACTTCTCCAGGCTCCACTACAGCACTGCTTGCAATAAAGATTTAGATGCAAAAGAAGAGGCAGGAGAGCCGACTGTTTCTGTCAGTGGTGAGATTGAATTGAAAATGTTTGTGATAACGTAAGAAAAGTAGATTAGGCTATGTTTAAATGCTTTGCCACTTGCTTTATCAACTTAGCTATATAAATCTAGAAGTAAAACGTGTTAAATAATGCGTTGCTTATATTTATTGCGTTTAGAGTGAATACATCGTGTTACTGTACTGTGTAAAAAAAGGGAATCACAATGCTGACAAAGCATTTTCACTAACAACGTTTGGATTTGAAATCAAAATAATGGATAAACACATACATTCTAAATCATAAACATCTTAAAGACATCTTCTAAACGTCTATTTGACATCTGATAGAAAACGTCCTATAGACGTCTAACAGACATCTCTGTGATGTACGTGTGTTGTCAGGGTATTCTTTTAAAGTCTATTATTTCCGTAATAAGTAGGCTACTGTTTTTAAAGTGTACTTCTTTAAGTTTCTTATAATCACCTGAAAAGTAGCCTGCTGTAGTTGTACCACGCTGCAGTATGGTACTGTAATATATTCAATTATTCCAGTATTCATACACCACACTGGATCTACAAGACCAAAACATAGTGTTCACCTGCAGTACAGAGTCATTCACAACGATTCACCGAGTGAGTGAACTGTCTGAATGAATCAGATCGAATCGCGAACAACTTCACACCTTTAGATAGAAAAGAACAGATTCAAAAGAACTGATTCATTTCGTGAATCTTTAAACCCTTCATAATGATATCATCCAGATCAGCTGCTATTAACAAATGGAAACCTTTATAAACTACCCTTCTCCTCAAACATTTGTCAGTTATATTCTTGTTGTCATAACATTTCTGTCCATCTGTTCTCTTTGTTATTATTATTATTATCCAGTGAGATCTCTGGACTTCCTGTGGATCTGGAGCGGCTTCATCCGCTGAGCTTTATCTGTTGACCATCTCAGATTCTTCTGCTTAACACAACACTGACCACACGGCCATCACCCTCATCAGAGCCCAAACCAGCATGACGGCTCTGTGAAAGGATATATCCGTATAATACATGCCTCCAGTCACTTTCAAAATCACTGCGTAGCATTTAGACACGTTAGTGTGAGTGGAGAAAAAGTAGAAATGCAGAATTATTTCACAGTGCTTCAGTTCATCTGAAGGGGGAGGTGATACAAACCTTTCAAAGTGTATGCAATATACATAAATCTGAGTTTTCTGTCTAGATTTTCCCCAAAACTGAGTGTGTGGCTGATGTTGGGGTCAAAAGGTCATCGAAATGTAACACCAGACCGTCAGCTGAAACAAAATGAGCACTTTGCTTTTGCAACATATTATTAAATGAGAACTAAGACTGACAGCACTTTATATTAACTTACATTAGTACATTTTATGAATACTAATAACTCATTATCAATATACTGTAGGCCAGATCATTCAAAACAACAGAAGACCACTGACAGCATAATGTGTTTGTACGCTGTGCAGTTACTTTATCTGGTGTTTCTTGTGTTCAATGAAACATAAAAGCAAACATCCGGATTCATAGTATCTCTGTGCTGTCAAACACAGTATCTGTGCTCTCACTGATCACATGTGCGGTCAATGTACCACGAGGTCTCACAAACTATAACAAGCTGTCATACCATCACTAGGAGAAGTGAGAAAACGTCACACTAAAACAAAACATCACGATGAGACTGACAGACGACTTCATCGCTGAGCTGGAGCTCAAGCATATGTGAGAAAGAGCTGGAGTTACTGAAGTCACCCCTGAAAACCTGTTTGATCTGGTCTGTCTGACAGCTTCATGTTCTGGAGTATATGGAGCACAATACAGACGACCCACTGAGGAGGACCTGATTGAGTCATCAGGAGCTGAATGGAGGCCATAACTGTTGCTGAAGGACAATATGAGCTTCATTCATTCCTCGACACCGAATGTGTTGTATCATTGAGGTCAAAGAGGAGCGGTTTCTCGAGTAACGCAGCGGCTCCTCCAGACGTGTCTCTGCAGGCCCGCCATGCCTGGGATCAAGGTGTGTCGGCCTCAGGAAGAGATCCAGCTCCTGCAGGCATGAGAACCGATTGAGAGCGCGCGTGCTGAGATCCGGGCCTGTAAAAACAAGCTCCACCAGCAGCGCCTTCAGCTACATCAAACACACAAAGCAGGAACAAACCCACACAACATGTTCAGAGCAGACGTGTGTCCTAACCCCCGTACTTCAGTGAACACGTGTCCAACCACCGTAGGTACTAGTGAGATGACTATTAGCTTAAAGGAAGAAGAAAAGAGGACAATGTGAAGCGAGTTTGTCTCCTCAGCGTATCAGACGAGATGTACATTCATGAGAAACACAACACTCACCGTCACATGAGAGAAGAGAAGCAGATGGCCAGATCTCACACAACAACTGCTTCAGAGACTTTGCCTGACAGCTCACAAATCTGAAGCCACACCTGAGAAAGCAGGTGACCCACCTGAACGCACACTACAGCCGAAACACTGCGATCGGTAGACGCTTTCATTCACAACCGTTACGAAGTTTGGGCTTGCTCAGAGTTTTCAGTGTTTGTGAAAGAAGTCTCATCTGCTCACCGAGGCTGCATTTATTTGATGAAAATACAGTAACAATACAATTGTTTTCTATGTGAGTATCTGTTAAACTGTAATGTATTTCTGTGATGCGCAGCTGTATTTTCAGCATCATTACTCCAGTCTTCAGTGTCACATGATCTTCAGAAATCATTCTAATATGCTGATTTGCTGCTCAAGAAACATTTCTGATTATTATCAGTGTTGAACACAGTCCGATATTTTTGTGGAAACGGTGATGCATTTTATTTTTCAGGATTCACAGATGAACAGAAAGTTCAAAAGAACAGCATTTATTTGAAATAGAAATCTTTTTTGACATTATAAATGTCTTTACTCTCACTTTTGATCAATTTAATGCATCCTTGATGAATAAAAGCATTAATTTCTCCTTTTTTATCTTACTGACCACAGATCTTTCAACAGTAGTGTATGGTGCATTAAAGGTAAGCAACTCTGATCTTCAAGAAAATGGGCACCCAATCACTCTAACTGACCATATGTCCCGTGTGTGCTTAACTGGAGAAATAATTGAGAGTATTTGTAGATTAACTGAATAACTATAACTTAATGGAGATGGATGGAGGTGTTGGTATCACACACATAAACGCTCAAAAGACTCACAGAAGCAGAGAGACTCTGGAGACTCTTATTGTGCCAGCATCACTGCCGAAGAACCGCTAAGGGCACTAAACATGTCCACCTCAACTCTGAGTGTTTGTGAGTTACTTCTCTCTGTGCTACCATAGTAAACTTCCTGGATGACGGATGAGAACGGCTTGACTGATGATCTTCAAGCCATAGTGTGAAGTGACTGAGACGAGGAGACATGCTGGAATATGAGACTCACAGTACTGACTGTCTTTGAACTGTCAGGGTTCGATAGTCCACTTTAGATGTTCTACTGACTATAAGTGCAACTCCATGTCAACTTATTCTACTAACCCCAACCCTAACCTCACAGTTTACTAATACTCTAGTGAGAGTTAGTTGACATGTAGTTGCAAAGTTACTTCAGTAGAATGTCTAAAGTGGACTGGAAATAATCTGGTGTTCATGTTGTATATCCAGCATCAGGATCCTGTCAGAAATAGCAGCGCTGAGGTCCAGACCACGAGCGGAAACCATCCACAGGTTCCTGTCGGTTTCTGGAGCTGTTTTAAATGACTGCTTCAGCTTCACGCGGTCAAGAGCTCTTTAACCCCTCCATCTCTGCATCAGACGCACTCAATCACACACACGCTACATTTCATCTCTCTGTCTTTTGTCTGAAACGTTCCCTCTCTTTCTTTCTCTTTCCCGCTGTAATGGATTACATATGTTCCTCATTTAAGCGAGGCGAGTGACTGTGATTTATTACTGTAACACAAAGACTCAACAGAGCCGATTCAGATGAGAAAGAGCGGTCTGACAGACTAACAGAGGATCTGCAATGAGATAATCAATAGATCGTCAATGAAAGTGGCTCTGATGATAGTGAAGATGAAAGAGGACATGCAGGTGTGTGTGTGTGTGTGTGTGTGTGTGTGTGTGTGTGTGTGTGCGTGTGCGTGCGCGTGCGTGTGCGTGTGCGTGTGCGTGTGCATGCGTGCGTGCGTGCTTGCGTGTGTGTGGAGCCTCTATTGAAGTCGTATGTTGGGTGCAGTTGTGCAGGGATGCAGTCCAGCTGTGTCTTGGCATCAGAGAGACTAGAAATCACTGCATTTATTCAGAGAAATGACACCGAAAGTTAAAAACACTGGAAGATCCAGAATGAACGACGGCTGGAAATCACATTTAAACTCCAGCAGAGCGTCAGCTCGCAATTCAGCAGGTGCAGAGCGATTACTCTGACATGGAAAACATAAAATTCAACAGAAGAACAGTGATGGACTTTAATGGGAAGCGGACAACAAAAAAACAATGTGACTGTTCTCGATGGGTGGAGACACACCAAACATTCCTGGAGTAAATCTCCACACAGCACTTGTCATTAAATGCCCAACCCTGAGGACAGCAGTCGACTCTCTCTTCAGCCACACATCAACAACGTCTTGATTATTCCTTGAGATTCAACGAGAGACATTTGCTAATGTGTCAGATATTTCTCCTGAGAAAAAGAAACTTTCCCCCAACAGAGTTTCAAAAGAAGATCTCAAAGCCTGCAAACACAAGTCACTGAGTTCTTTATATAACTCTCAACTCTTACTGGATGACATTACAGACACTGTGTCTTGGGGATTTTAGGGGAAAAACCCTTTGATACTCAATGAGACGTAACTGAGAACCTAATCGAGCTTTAAAAGAAAAAGCTGTGAGCCGCCCCACGGCAGAAAAGTGAAAACTGCTCCTACAGAATGAAAAGCAACACGCAGCTCTTTCACACACAGTGCTGTCTGATTCAATCAGTGCAATCACACACACAACACACACACAGATCAGAGCAACTAAATACAGCTGTCATCCAAATCAATAAAAGCCCTGAATGCAGTGAGACTGATTCATGGAGAACTCAGAGAGAGAGCTGAGCTTACCTTGTCTGGTGGAGAGTTAGCAGACCAGAGGGAAACTCACTTCACCTCATCATAGTTTAGCTGTAAATCAGCTGCAGACTGCAGGAAAGAAGCCGCCTGTGCTGAGGATTCAGACTTTAGTCCAGGATCACTGCTGCTCGGAGCTCATTGCTTTCTCATTAGTCATTTCAGACTCTTCTAAACTCAACTCCAGAGTTAGTGAAAAGAAAGACGGCCGCAGCACTGGATCCTCCCCCTGCTCTCCTCTCCCCCTCCACCTCCATTCTCTGGCTGTTCCCATGCAGCACACACACACAGACACGCACACACACAACACACACACACACACACACACACACGCAGATGCCTACACGCACACACTGACAGAACTGATCAACTGAATGAGATATTCAAGACAAACAGCACACTGAGCCATCAATACACTGTGATCAGAATACATTCATAAGGAGCAATGCCATAAAAACTGTCATCACTTCAGCAACACATTAAAACGGACTTAAAACTACAAGAAAACAAAAAGTAGGCTTCTAACAAAATTAAACATATCAAAATATTTAAAACTTTAACTAAAAGCAAACATAAAATACTAATAAAGTTACATATACCAAAATACAAACTTGTGAAGTTTAAAACAAAAACAAAAAGTACTAATAAAATCAAACATTAAAAAAAACTTTCAATTTTAGTTTTTAAATTATTATTATTATTTTTTTTTTTTTTGCAGATTTTAACAAAAAGTAATAAACGTTTAGTAACCCTATTAGTTTATTTTCTTTATTTTTATATAATTATAACTTCAAAACTGTACACATTTTCATCCCTACAGAAAAGAAAATCACAAGATATCTCTTAAATATCTATAACAATGTCTCAAACTGTGCTCAGATTCAGATTTTAGATCATGAGAGTCATTGTATAGCACTGTACACTGCAAAAATGTTCTTACTCTGTATTTTTGTTGTTTTCCAGTATAAATGTCTCAACAATACTATCAATACACATTTACGAGAAGCAGAATTACTTAAAATATTATTTATTCTTATTTTCTGAATTTTTTTTAATCAAAATTACGTTTTTAAAGTAAGTGTTTTGTTGAAAAAAACAAATGCCCATGTGGTTAAAAAAACTTGTTTTCCCTTTAAATTACGTTTTTTTTTCTGACCCCATTGATAGATATTTTTACTTGTTTTGATGAGTAATTTATTATTATTTTTTTAAGGTTTGGATATTTGTACTAAAAAACAAGACAAAAATACTCAGTAAGAAAATAACTCTTTTCAGTGTAGATGTCATCAGGATGTCAACTATTGGCTCGTTTGCCTCTATTGTTATTTCTTCAAGCATTAAATCTCCCTGAGTTATTAAAGAATAGCATCTGAGCAGCACAATCATTCTCTGGCTCACTAGTGTTCACAGTTTATTCACTGTCGTCTGTGTAACCGAACCCTGTTAGTCACATGACCTCTGGCCAGACTCTTGAAGACAGCCGTTCATTGGTCTTCTGAAGGCACAGGAATGCTGCATTACATAACATGGCTTTGTGTGTGGTGATCTCTGATAGCTGGTTAATGACTGACAGCGGTTCCCCACAGCAGAGAGCAGCACATGAGTGGAGAACATCACTGATGTGTGTGAGATCTGCTGTGCTGCATGCTTCATGTGCATCTACTGCTGGAATGTCCTGCTCCTGCACTGTGAATGTGTAATTTACTCCTGATGAAGGCTGGTTCCTGCTTCTGTGCGGGGTACGCCACCTATAGTGAGCTGACGGTACTGCAGCGAGCAGATGTAGCTGCCCTGATATTAATGCATGCTGTGTGCAATCCGAGACCAGTTTAAAATCACACTTCATAGCTCCACAATGGTATAAACTCACAATGGCAGCACAAAAGCACTTCCAGTGGCACATTATTATTTATTGGTTTATGAAACAGTAGTATGAATGCAAGGGATGCACGTTTACTGGATATTTCACATGAATCACTCAGCTTGTTGAAACACTGTGTTGTGGTTCAGTCTCATGACTGTACTTTGACCCCCACAAAACAAGTTCATCCACCTTTCTTATCTCTCATTGATTCATCCGGCACGCTGCTTCGCTGTGATGAGTCCGGCCTACGCATGGCTTAGTCATTAACATACGGCAGATGAACACAATCAGCTCTACATCAAAGCATTCTGGGACAGTATGTCGGGGCAGAACTGTTAAAAGGACAACGTTGTGCCTATACTCACCCTCAGTTCATCCGAGATCAGGATGAGTTTGTTTCTTCATCAGATTTGTAGAAATGTAGTAATATGTAACCAAAAATGAAAAAAAGATTAAACAAATCCATCAAGATGGATTTTTAACTCAAATACAAGTCCATAATCCATAATAATGCTTCCTCCAGTGAAAAAGTGCATCTGCTGTTGTCTCTCACATCAAAATCCAGCCACATATGTGTTTAGAGCTGTTTAAACGCTGCTTGATCTGTGCAGATTTCTCTCCTGATTCACACCAGAACACTTTTTCACTGCAGGAAGCCTTATTATGGATTATGGACTCATATTTGAGTTAAAAGCGTCTTAATGCTGGATTTGTCTCAGCTTTTGTCTTCTCCAGATGTTAACTGATGGACTGGAGTGCTGTGGATTACTTGTGGATTATTGTGATGTTTTTATCAGCTGTTTGGACTCTCATTCTGACGGCACCCATTCACTGCAGAGCATCCATTGCTGAGACACTGACGCCATGCTACATTTCTCCAAACCTGATGAAGAAACAAACTCATCCTGATCTCGGATGGCCTGAGGATGTTTTCAGCAATTTTTCATTTTTGGTTACATATTACTACTTTAATCTTCACTGGGGCAGGACTCTTATAGGGACACCTTCGTCCCTTATTTACCCCTAAAAGGTTTTTAGTAGCACCTTAAGGGTACATATTACTACTCTAAAGCAGAACTTCTCAAACCCGTCCTGCCGACCCCCCTAGAACAGCACATTTTGAATGTCTAACACACCTGATTCAGCTCACCAGCTCATTAGCAGAGAATGCAAGACGTGTCTGATGAGGGAGGCTTACTAAGTGTGCAGTGGGGGGTCGTCAGGACAGGTCTGAGAAGCACTGCTGTAGGGTAGGCACTTCTAGGCTTAAACAGTGTACAAAGTTGTCCCTTTGAGGGTCCAATCCTGCTTCTGAAGGGCCACTGACCTGCAGAGTTGAGCTCCAGTCCCATTTAAACACACCTGAACCTGCTAATCAAGGCCTTTGGGTTACTAGAAATGTCGGGGTGAGTGTGTTGGGGCATGTTAAACTCTGCAGGACATTGGCTCTCCAGGAGCAGGATTAGACACCTCTTCCCTAAAGGTACACATGTATCATCACATGCTTTGAAGAAAAATTCCCCCCAAACATTTATACAACTAAAGCAGAAACTCATTAAGCACTCTGTACAGTATGTGATTGTGCTGTTAAATAAAAGCACTAAACGGTCCCGTTGGAGCATCCCGCATGCGCTGACCACTCACTTATGAAACTCTCCTGTTTATTTCCATCAAATTCATAAAGAGCCTCAAACTTCACGCTTGTGCATTTAGTGACTTTGCACTGAATGGATGCTGCACCTTTGACTTCTCGGAGCGAGCAACGAATCGCACCTTCATCATCGCCATCAACCGGGATCTCAGTGACGTTTGGGACGGAGGAGCCTTGAAGCTCAGAGCTGGAGTTTTTCCCGCAGACGAGCTGCTCCTTGTCCACAGACACCAGGCGGTGTCCTCGAATAACCTCAGGAGCTTCACAGTAAACCCTCGTCAGATCCTCCACGTTCCTTTCGTTGTACCTCAGCCAGTCAAAGAAGTACTGTAACCCGCAGTCACAGCGCCAGGGGTTTCCGTGAAGCTGGACCACGCACTGGAAGTCCAGGTCATCGAAGAAGCCTTGTGGGATGCTCTGCAGGCTGTTCATGGACAGGTACAGCTGCTCTATATCGTGCTGATCCTTCAGCAGGTTCGCTTCCAGCGAGCTCAGTTTGTTTTTCTGCAGATGGATGGCTTTTATACTAAACAGCCCATTGAAGACAGAGCCAGGCAATGCTGTAATCCGGTTCTCAGACAGATCCAGTTTTTTCAGCGAGATGAGGTTCTGAAAGAGATCTGAAGGGACTCCGGACAGCTGATTCTGAGACAAGTCCAGATACGTAATGTGATGCAGTTTGTGAAAGATGGTGTGGGGCAGCTGCACCAGTGCGTTCTTCTTGAGGATCAGCTTCCGCAAACCGGACGGGAATGTTTCAGCGCTTAGGTTGCTTATGAGATTGCTTCGGAGGTTCAGCTCCTCCAGGTGATCCAGGCGGGTGAAGATCCCATCCGGAAGCTGTGAGATGGTGTTGGCCTGCAGCGAGAGTGCTCTCAGGAGAGAGTTGTTCTGGAAAACATCCGCTGAGACGGAGCTGATGTGGTTGAAGGACAGGTCGAGTTCCTGCAGTTTGTGGAGACGATGGAAGAGGAGTCTGGGCAGATAAGACAAGCCGTTACCCCTCAACTGCAGCGCTTCCAGTTTATGCAAAGAGTTGAAAATGCCAGCGTCCAGAGCGCTGATCTTATTATTGTTGAGTAACAGTCTCGTAAGGTTGGCCAGCGAGCGGAAGGTCTGCACCTCAAAAGTCAACCAGTAATAGTTTCCACTGATCTCCAGCTCCTGCAGCTCAAGCAGACGGTTGAAGGCGTCGTGAGAGATCTTTTTCACGAGGCTGTTGAGAACGACCAGCTTAGTAAGTGTGAGGTTCTCTCTGAAGGAACGGCCATCCAAAAGTGTGACGCCCGACGCCACTACAATCAGTTCTCTCACCTGCGCTGAGATGTTGAGAGGTAAAGCTGTCATGGACTCGTCTGAGCAGACGACCTTTGCAGCTGAGAAGCACTGGCACAGATCAGGACAGCAATCACAGCAGTGTAGCTGAATCAGGACGAGTACAACCGCTGCCCACTGTTTGCTCATGTCTTCTGGGACAAGAAAAGCCACAGTTCACTTTCAGTCACTGCGTCTCTTTGGGGTACATTCATGCTCAAAAAGAATAGATTTTTGCAGTTTTAACTTTTAGAACAGTTCAAAGATCTTGTTTGCTTTTACACGAGCACATAATAACATTTCAGTGAGTAGAGGAAAACATGTTTGATGTCATCAAATGCACGTTAGGTCTTGATGATTGAAAGACACTCACACTTCTATCAGCATGTGCGTTCCCTCAGAAATCAATCCCATGACTTTGATTATTAGCACCAATGATTACATGCTTAACCAGCTGAACTACTGTTGTTCATTTCTACATAAACTAATACATTTTTAACATATAATTCAATATTCATGCATAAATGCAATGAATTAATAACAGTATGTGTATGAATTGACTTTAACCTATAGTAATAAAAGCTGTAAAATAATGTTGTTCATTGCACACGATACCAATGCTAAGGAATTAAACCCGACTGTTAACAATAAAACATAATGAATTACTTAACACCCAGCAAATATGCAATATTATATGTAAAACAGTGATTACCTACCGCTCTATTGTGCACATGCAGCTCGAGTAGAAATAAGCAAATTCCACTTCGACGTCTGTGGTTTTCAGATAAACTCTGTCTGAGTGAACTGACGGTCATTGGTCGGGTCTATCTGTGACTTCAGTCATGGTTTGAAGATCGGCCGCCTCAAACTGCCGTAAAACAAAGAGTACATATATTCATCTTGGTCAAATAATTATCCATTTAGTTCAACATTAATAATTAATTCTCACAAATCTGATGATTATATAGTGGTAGCTACAGGATAGAGGGAGCTTTGATTAGACCTAATCTCAAGACTTATAGATTGACCCATAAAGACAACCGAGTAACAGAAGAGTATATGTTTTTCTGTGGAGCACAGTCTTCAGAGTTATGAAATCCATCTGATACAACCACATCACATTTCCACATACCTGACTTCTGTTAGTTTATGAAAGTATAATAACAAAACTAAATCAAGTTGACAGGCCCCTTATCATGTGTACAACCCTGCATTCACATTAAACCTGACATCTATCGGTATATTAGCTTTTAGTTATTTATTTATTTATTTTTCCAAACAGTGCAATGTTTCAGTGCACGGTCAGATCTTCATCAGGAACACTGTACTGCAGTTTCAGTGTGCAGACATTTATTTTATTTTTTAACTAAATTAATTAACATGAACTAACAATGAAAACGAATTCTAATTCATTTATTCTTTAATCCCAGTTAATGTTAATGTCAGCATTTACTAATACATCTGTTAAATCTGTTAATATTATTTAATGAATGTGAGCTGACATGAGCTGTGAACATTTGTTTACTAACATTAACAAAGATGAATAAATGCTGTAACAAATGTATTTCTCATTGTTTGTCGATGTTAATGCATTAATAATGTTAATGAGAACTTCCCAGCTAACAGAATATGTTTTGTTAATGTTCTCATTGAGGGCCATTAATATTCCATTTTAGTGTTTTGCACACATTATGGGTATGAGAACGTTACTTTTGAGTGTTCTTTTTTTAACTTTCTGAAACAAGTAGTAACATTTAAAAACGTTAGATGAACGTCCAACTACCGTGAATGATGTATAATGTTTTTGTGATAACGTTTTGAGAACATTATTAAACACCAAACTTTGAATTAATGTATGAATTAATTATAACATTCTATTAGCAGTAGTGGAAGAACGTTTGTTCTCTTTGAAAGAACCTTGCCAGAAAGTTAGCTGGATTACTGTAAGGTAACCTTATTAACTAATGTCTAATAAAGTGGTTTGACTGATGCTGTCATAGAGCTCTTCACTTTTATAAGCTCTTCTCGTGATCATGTTAAAATCATCTTTAGCACAAAAAAATATTCATATGATATTATATACCATTTCATTTTATTTGATTATTACATATAATTAATTTATACACGTTTTGTTGTTTATTTATTTTTATTGCCACAAGCTAAAGAATAACAGGTAACACTTTACAATAAGGTTCCATTATTAACTAACATGAACAAACAATGAACGATTACAGTATTTATTCATCTTTGTTAATGTTAGTTAATGAAAATAGAGCTGTTCATGTTAGTTCACAGTGCATTAACTAATGTTAACAAGCACAACTTTTGATTTTAATAATGCATTAGTAAATGTTGAAATTAACATTAGCTAAGATTAATAAATGCTGTAGAAGTATTGTTCATGCTTAGTTCATGTTAACTGACGTAGTTCACTAATGTTCACTAATGAACCTTATTGTAAAGTGTTACCGAATAGTTGCATTATTGCTACAAGCTAAACACTTCTATTTGTTGTGTGAGAGTGCGGTAGGAGGCGCGTGAGGATCCTCAGGTGGAGCTTCAGCGCAGGTGAGGATGATGAGGACGAGGATGATGATGATGCTGGAGGAGTTTCATTCATGTGTCAGCAGCACCGCGAGCGGCTCGAACTACACACTTCACTCCAGCAATGGCCAACGCAGGGCTGCAGCTCCTCGGCTACTCTTTGGCTTCTCTGGGTCTCCTGGGACTCGTCGCATCCACGGCCATGGCCGAGTGGAAGATGCCCTCATACGCCGGAGACAACATCATCACCGCGCAGGACATGTATGAGGGGCTCTGGCGCTCCTGTGTGTATCAGAGCACCGGACAGATGCAGTGCAAAGTCTACGACTCCTTACTGCAGCTGCCTGCATTTGTGTGTGTGCATGAGTGTGTGTGTGTGTGTGTGCATGTGCATGAGTGTGTGCGTGTGTGTGTCTGTGTGTGTTTGTGTGTGTGTGTTTGTGTGTGTGCGTGTGTGTGTGTGACCCGCTTCTTGTCCAGACTAGTCAGGCGAATAGTGCGAATTCTTCAGCAGTAAAAACACATTTTCATATTTTCATTACTGATATACAATAAAATATTTAAAACTTAAACTTATTTTAGCTTGTTGCCAATGCAACATTTCTCATTTTCATTTAGTTTTATTTTGATGTACTAACATAACTAAAACTGAAATAAAATTAATGCAAACTATACAGACATACTTAACAACAACAAAAATGAATAAAAATGACAAAAATAAAAACATAACAAAATTACTAAAATTTTAACTAAAAATAAAAAGGACCTAACTCAAAGTCCTAAGAACTATGATCTCAATGATACTAAAATAATACTGATACAAATAGACAATAAGTAAAAGTAGTCAAAAAAGATTTAAAAAAGAAAATAAACAGTGCAAAACTACAGAATTGAATATAAATACTGTATCAGATTATTGATGAGAATAATAATACACTTGGGGTACAAGTAAAGATTATTTTTTAAAAAGAAAATCATTTGACAGGTATTTTTTTATCTTAGAGCAGCAGTGAATGAATGTATCTCTGTGAATGTAAGAAGTGGGTGAAAATGATCCTCTTTTGCATTTCTTCTGTTTACAGTTTTTTACAATTAACAAAATTACTAAAATTTTAACTAAAAATAAAAAGGACCTAACTCAAAGTCCTAAGAACTATGATCTCAATGATACTAAAATAATACTGATACAAATAGACAATAAGTAAAAGTAGTCAAAAAAGATTTAAAAAAGAAAATAAACAGTGCAAAACTACAGAATTGAATATAAATACTGTATCAGATTATTGATGAGAATAATAATACACTTGGGGTACAAGTAAAGATTATTTTTTAAAAAGTAAATCATTTGACAGGTATTTTTTTATCTTAGAGCAGCAGTGAATGAATGTATCTCTGTGAATGTAAGAAGTGGGTGAAAATGATCCTCTTTTGCATTTCTTCTGTTTACAGTTTTTTACAATCACTAGGACACATTTCTCAATACTAAAGTCACTTTTTCAAAACTCTTCACTTAGTTTTCCTAACCATCTTTCAACTTGACACAACAGTTCATTTCACATTCAAAATGCACTAAAGCTACCGTAACACTTCATTACTGTAATATCTCAAATCAAGGCATTCTTACATAACACTAGCAAAGGTTTTCACCAAACAAACACTTTATCACTCATAACACAACAACCTAAAAACACTAACAACAGTAGCATTATACAATGTTTTCTTTTGTAAAATTTCTTTACAAAACAAGAATGATGATTCACTGCAGTTTATGTTACATGGTCCATGTTTACATTTTGGTTTACATCCAAACAAGTTTTTGTTTTGTATTTTGTTTGTACTGTGCTAGGTTTTGAACTTAAGTTGAACAGTTTTGAAAACAGTGTGTAAACGTGCAAATTTGGCTTGTTTAGTACATAAAGTTTTGGTGGTGTTTGTGTCGAAGTGAGAAAATAATTCATGTAATTTGACAGATGTCGTCAATTAATGCATGTTGTGCCAAAGCAATGATAAATGATCCACAGTTTAGCCCACATAGATTGATGCTGTGCTCGCTGTGTGAAGAGTTTTGAAAAAGTGATCTAAATATTAAGAATCGTAACAATTGTAAAAAACGTATACAAAACTGTTCATTTCAAATGATCAGCATAACAATCGAATGAACTGAAAATCAAAGTCACATGATCAGTGGCCCTCATTTGCTTTTGAACATTTTTGTTGTGATGCTGTTCTGTGATGTTATGTTTGTTATGTTTTGTTATGTCATGTTATGTTATGTTATGTTATGTTATGTTTCTTATGTCATGTTATGTTATGTCGTTATGTTATATATGTTTGTTATGTTATGTTACAGTATATGCTATATCTTATATGTTATGTTTGTTGTTATGTGATGTTATGTTATATGCTTGTTATGTTATATTATGTTATGTTATGTTATGTTTGTTATGTTATATGTCATGTTATGTTATGTTTGTTATGTTATGTCGTTATGTTTGTTATGTTGTTATGCTATGTTATATGTTATGTTATGTTATGTTATGTTATACGTTATGTTATACTATGTTATATGTTATGTTATGTTATGTTTGTTTTGTTATGTTATGCTATGTTATATGTTATGTTATGTTATGTTAAGTGATGTTATACGTTATGTTATGTATGTTATGCTGTTATATGTTATGTTATGTTGTTATGTTATACGTTATGTTATGCTATGTTATATGTTATGTTATTTTATACGTTATGTTATGTTATACGTTATGTTATGCTATGTTATATGTTATGTTATTTTATACGTTATGTTATGTTATACGTTATGTTATGCTATGTTATATGTTATGTTATTTTATACGTTATGTTATGTTATACGTTATGTTATGCTATGTTATATGTTATGTTATTTTATACGTTATGTTATGTTATACGTTATGTTATGTTATGTTATGTTATATGTTATGTTATGTTATGTTTGTTATGTTGTCATTATGTTTGTTATGTTGTTATGTTATGTTATGCTATGTTATATGTTAATAGCTGTGTAAACATTCCATTTTGTTCCACTGAAAACAGGTTTTAAACAACACGAAAAACAGCAATGAAAAGTTTCATTTTTGGTGAACTATTCCTTATTTATTTTATTTTATTATTATTATTTTTTATCTTTAATGATATAGCTTCCTTTATTTTGTTGAAGGGGTCTGTTTTGTAAAACTGTATTTAGACAACCTGTCAAATAAACTATTTAGTGAGCAAGAATCATACTATGATATATTTTCACTGAAGAATTTTCTTTTTCTTTTGAGAAAGGACTGAGTAAGTGATTAGACATAGACTTGGCAATGTAGACAATTCTACAGAATCTATCGAGCCTTTTGAACACTGTGGGAGAAATAAGGGAAGGAGGGGGGGGATAAAATAAATAAATAAGCCACAT
>NW_015551083.1:277888-286960 GCF_001515605.1 Sinocyclocheilus anshuiensis | reverse complement strand
TGTTATGTTATACGTTATGTTATGCTATGTTATATGTTATGTTATTTTATACGTTATGTTATGTTATACGTTATGTTATGTTATGTTATGTTATATGTTATGTTATGTTATGTTTGTTATGTTGTCATTATGTTTGTTATGTTGTTATGTTATGTTATGCTATGTTATATGTTATGTTATGTTATGTGATGTGATGTTATACGTTATGTTATGTATGTTATGCTATGTTATATGTTATGTTATGTTGTTATGTTATACGTTATGTTATGCTATGTTATATGTTATGTTATTTTATACGTTATGTTATGTTATGTTATATGTTATGTTATGTTATGTTTGTTATGTTATGTCATTATGTTTGTTATGTCATTATGTTTGTTATGTTGTTATGTTATGTTATGCTATGTTATATGTTGTTATGTTATGTGATGTGATGTTATACGTTAAGTTATGTATGTTATGCTATGTTATATGTTATGTTATGTTGTTATGTTATGTGATGTTATATGTGTGTGTGTGTCTCAGGAGAGGTTCAGGCGGCTCGCGGTTTCATGATCACCTCAATCTTTCTGTGCGGTGTTGGTCTGCTGGTCGCTGCTGTCGGCATGAAGTGCACCACCTGCCTGTCTGACAACAAAGAACAGAAGAACAAAGTGGCTGTGGCTGGAGGCTCCCTCTTCATCATTGCAGATATGTTGCTATTCACTCTCTGTAGAAGCAAACCTAGAGAATCTGCTCAGTAAAACTGAGGCAACCATTAACACTCGGTTTGTGTGGGTGGATTTCATCAGATGCGTTGCGTAAAGATAAAACAGCTGCGACACACTAAAACAACTTATGTAAAGTCTACCTAACATTTGTCAATGAATTACACAACTAATTATTTACTTATAATTACTTATAAAAGTGGGTAATATGAAGTCTTATTTGTCAGTGTTTGTTTGAAATAGCTTCTGTAGCCTACAGATGTCTGCAATGAACAATAAGTTACTTTTCACTGCATTGACTTCAGCACAACTAATGCTGCATTAAAACCCAAATTCACGTATCCGCTCACAACCCAACCGCACGCTCCAGTCTTCAGCGCAGTAACCATAAAACTTCAACATAACACAAATGTCAGACATAACTGAATATTAAACACTAATATGTCTTTCCCTTTACTCAAAAACACATCAGATAACACTTAAATTCAACAATTACTCTCCTGATCCAGCCTTAAGCAAAGCATGCTGGGAACTAAACATCCACTGCCCAGTTTAATTATTTCTGCTAAAAAATAAGTTTAGTTTGACATATTTAAGTAGATTGGACACAATCAAATTAAATTTAGAAATTAGAAACGTTCAAGAAATTGCATTGCTTTAAGTCATTTAATGAAGTAAATTTAACAAGCACCCAAGATCATTATTTACAGTGCTTATATTCATTAAGAAATTACAAATTTTTAATTTGGAGAACTAACAGAGATGAGAAGACCCAGGCCAGTGTTGAGCTTAAAGTGATATTTCAGCCAAAAATCACCATTTTGTCATAATTTACTCACCTTCATGTTGTTCCAAACCTGTATGAGTTTCTTTCTCATACATAAAATAATATATTTTGAAGAATGTTGGCAACCAGTAATTGGTCCCCACTGACTTCCATAGTATAAGAGAAAAAAACTATGCAAGTCAATAGGGAGCAGACACTGTTTGGTTACCAACACTCCTCAAAAATGTCTACGTTTGTGTTCAACAGAAGAAAGAAAGTCATACAAGCTTTGAACTTGAGTAAATGATGACAATTTTCATTTTGAGTGAACTGTCCCCTTTAACAAATTCTGGTAAACAAAGTTATTAAAGTATTAAAATGGGTCTGTTCACATGCAGCATGTTGATGTCAGATCTGGTCTTATTTCTACAAGGGTTTGTGCTCTCGCCGCCACCAGCTGGTATGGAGAAAACATAAGAAAGAAGTTCTTCGATCCGTTTACTCCTACAAATGCAAAGTAAGCATCAGAAGTTTAGTCTAGTAAAACCCTGAATGTAGTGAATGTATCATTCAGCTGTGAGGCTTTATATCTTCATTCTTAATTGCCGAATAATACATCAGTAAATATTAATCCATCCAAAATTATGAATATTGTTATTGATTTATATTTTCTTGAAAATCTGTGTCTTTTGTCATTGTGTGTGTAGTTCCTCTCGTGTCTGTGCTGTGGTTTAATGTGAGCTGGTGTTGGTTGTGTGCACACAGATATGAGTTCGGGAAGGCTCTGTACGTGGGCTGGGGCGCCTCGGCTCTGACCCTCATCGGCGGGATCATGCTCTGCTGTAACTGTGCGAGTAAACCCGCTGGGAAATCCTACCCGCCTCCTCACGCCGCAGGACGACCGGGAACCGACCGCGTGTGAATCCAGTCACAAACAGCACATGTCTGCCAGTGGTGTGTGCCAAGCAGCTTCTGCATCCTTGACTTATGAATTGTTTTATTACCAAAACTTCTCATGTGTTTCAAAGGACTTGATAAGCTCCGTCAATGTGTTTTCTGTACAAAGTTGCGAATTACACTTGTGTGAAAAATTTGAATATTGCGTAAAATATTTGCGAATAAAGCACTGTTTCCATTCAATGTGTTCAAGAGAACAAAATCATCACTTACTGAGAAACTAAGTATCAGTAATAAAATAATAAAAAGTTGCTGCATCCGGTGAAGACTGTGACTATTTCCCCCTATATACTAAATGAAGAAAGGCATTAACTTAAAGCAGCACTATGTAACTTTTTCTGTGTTCAAAATTTGCAAAATGTATATAATGAGCGAGTACAGCATGTCAGAATTATTAATTAATTACAGCATTTGAGGTGGAGTGCGATGAGATCGAGTCAATGTTTAGTCCAGTTATCCAATCACATCATCTGTTGAGGCAAAATCATGTGTTTTTGTTTGCACACTCAGGAATTTATTTGGTAAATGTTTCCATCATAGTTTATGTGTGTTACTTTAAAAAAATACTTTATTCTTACTGAATAAAAAAAAATATCCGCCTCAATTGAGTGCATGAGGTTTTTATGCACATTTTAAGATTTTATGTGCATCAAGGTGTTTACATCCAGAGTTCTTTCATGCAGTATCCCAAAATGTACATAAATATATATGTGGATGGAAACACAGTGTGACAGTGTCAGTCTGATCGTAATGCTCAAGCACACAGTGTTGCAAACCACAAATGACTCTGAACATCAAACTGGGACAGGAGAAAGTATCTGAACACCCAAAACAACCACACACCTCAGCTTTAATGTTTTCTAGTGTAGTTCACTCGCTATCAACAGATATTCCATAAACATGATGATCCTGAAACCGGAAGGTTAGCGTGTTTGTGTGTTTGCTTGATAAAGACTCGTTCTCATACACTAGTCTGTGTTTGTTCTCTGTCCTGTGTGTGTTTGTTTGGACACGCTGAGGGTTGAACCAGCGCAGACCTGCACCACATTCTTCACACATTATCCATCAGAACAGAATAACAGAGTTACGATGGAAATATCCTGACGTGTTCTCCCGCATCTCTTCATGGATGTGCTAATAAACTCCAGACTGAAGGCACTGAGCTGTGATGGAGAAGCAGACGTGACCCACGTAGCCAAAACGGTTTGGCCCGATAATGGCCCAGATCCGGCAGGCCGGATGAAATAACTCAGCCCGGCTGCGGTTGCCAGACTCGGCATGGACATGGGATGAATGACGCCCCAGAATCGGCCCAAATACACTGGGCCGAGTCCGGCTGCCAAAACTGCCGGCATTGGGCCACAATCACGCCGACAAGAATTGAATCACTTATCCAGTACTGGCCCTGAAACTGGGCCAACACCACCGGCATTGGGCCAAAATCACGCCGACAAGAATTGAATCACTTAGCCAGTACTGGCCCTGAAACTGGGCCAACACCACCGGCATTGGGCCAAAATCACGCCGACAAGAATTGAATCACTTAGCCAGTACTGGCCCTGAAACTGGGCCAACACCACCGGCATTGGGCCAAAATCACGCCGACAAGAATTGAATCACTTAGCCAGTACTGGCCCTGAAACTGGGCCAACACCACTGGCATTGGGCCACAATCACACCGACGAGCGGCCCAATGCCGGTGGTGTTGACTTCGTTTCAGTACCCAGACTCGGGCCAGTACTGGCTAAGAGTACCATTTTGGCTGGTGTGATTTATATATATTTTTTACACTTACTCATACAGAATAACAACTTCTAAAATATGTTTATTAAAGACTCCTTCCAGTTTTGATATAGAACCAGAGCTTTGAATAATTTATTTTTCCACAAAATGACATTGTTACCTTAAAATCCTTAAGATGGCATCTACTTCCAACTAAAATCAAATACATATCTTACAGTGTCCTTGTTAAGTCTACATGTACTTATGCATGTCAACTAAATATGTCACCTTTACAAAGATCAAGGGTTTGGCCCTTACACCTTTTCAAGTATAAAAATGACACAATGAAAATATGAGTGATATTAGAATTTATTTGAAAAAAAAACAAAAACAAGAACTCCAGGAGCTTCCTCAAGTAAGCGTACCCTAAAAGAGGGACAGATTGACAGAAAGAGAGATAAAAAGGGGAACAGACAATGACACATATGATTATTCAGACAATCTCAGACTGATAACATGAATGGTAACTCTGGTAAATGTTAACATTTGGAACATACCTTTGGAAGAATTTGTTTGCATTCGGGCCCGCTCTTTTCTTCCCCCATCTCTGTCCAAAGTGAGCAGTAGCCATCTTTGATGAACTTTTAAATCTCTCCATCTGATGCACAGCCAGTACTTGCATTTCTTTGCACTGATTGAGAAAAAAAAAAGAGACCAGTCACAATACTATAGAGCAGTGGTGTCAAACTCAAGAGTCCTGCAGAGTTTAGCTCCAACCCTAATTAAACACACCTGAACCAGCTAATCAAGCTCTTACTAGGCATAGAAACTTCCAGTCAGGTGTGTTGAGGCAAGTTGGAGCTAAACTCTGCAGGACACCGGCCCTCCAGGACCGAGTTTGGACAGCCCTGTGCTAGAGTCTAGCACTATGTCAACAAACTCACAATTATAGCTTCATTATAAATAAACATTACTTTGATATTATATGTGTAGAACGGTTTATTCAAATATAATGTTATATGTTTGATTATCAAATGTTTACTCACCAGTGTATTAAGTTATTCTGGCAATTAGCAGCACAAAAAGCCCATCAGGTTTTGTCATTAGATGTCAAAGCTCGTGCGCATTTCTTGAAACTCATATAGCAAAAATAATGTTACATTTCCCTTAACCACTTTAAGCTTGTTTCATTATATGAATTAAATCATTAATTTCCAAATGTAGTTAAAGAAAAAAGAGAATGTTGGATAAAAGGAAAAAAATATTAATAGGAATTTAAATAAACATTTTTTACTGCAGCTTTATTGCATTTTATCATGTCATATATTTCTCATAAATGTCCAGCATTCAAATAATGAATACATGAATGAAAACTACAAGACAATTTCAAACTAAAAAGATAAACATTGTTATTTATATTTTGAATAAAGCGCATGTTTTTTCTAGTCCTGGAAACTGATTGGTCCTTCAAGTGCACTATATTAGTGGACTAATGTAGGGAAGAAGGAATGAGGGTATGGGGTGAATTCAGACACAGCCACTGTCTGTATGAATGTATGAGTCACTGAATCATTCACTCCACTGATTTGTTCAAAAACACTGATTCATTCAGGACTGAAACACTGCTAACACTACCCAGTGTTACAACAATTCTGTTATGAATGATCACAATGGAAATTACATTTGTATTTAAATCAACATAAAAATCAAAGTGACTTACTTGCATGTTCCATATACTTTAATGATTCATCAGTGAGGTAATTCTACAGAAAATAATGATTGTCTTCATAATCAAAATGCAATAACTTGGTTCGCCTCTGAAATGACCTTCCTCTTCAGCTGATGCAGCACAGTTATATTAACCAGTAGTCAGACATTGCATTGTCTTACTATGTGCAAATTTCAGCTTGTTCTGGTGTGAAACACCCACATATTTTATTTCCAGTCTTTTTTTCATTGGTATTTGTGTAGGACAGCATAGATTAATAATCACTAGCTTTATCTAGTAAGTGGCACCCAGGACCAGGAGAGCAGATCAAGCACATATTTTTACATTTAATCCAATCAATTCCTTATGATAAAATCAAAACTTTACATTTTCACCTCAGTGAATCTAGACCATTTACAGAAGTAGCATGGGTTGACATTGGCGTAGTTGTCTCCGACTCTCTAACTGTGATGTGATCCTCTGGTTACTGATGAGAGAAGGAATGGAAGGACATCAGACTGTGGTTCTTATTCTGTTGCCATCAGATATGAAATGCTTAATGACAATAGTTCAAGAGCGAGCTGAACTGATTAGCATCTCCTCATCTACATGTAGAATTAACAAATGTCTGGTTGGACTTTCCAGCTTTCACAGATTCCAGAAAGGCTGGTGGGAATTTTGACGTGAGTTTTTTCCACAGCATCTCTCTGTGTCGAGTTCTTTTCCACTCTACGCTCTCAGAATGACTCCCTTCAGACGCCCAGGACAGCCGTGTGGTCTCCGCATGTGGGCCAAAGATGTCACTTTCACCCACAAGCACCTCGTGAGAGCCAGCAGTCCCACAGGGTCACGCTCCACCAGACCTCGTCAAATGGTGCGACCGCCAGTCAGATTTCAGGCAAGGCTCACGCTATGTCAGCGCTGAAAGAAGGCTTTTCCTTCAGGCTGAGAAACCAGAGGAGTTTCTGGAAACGCTGGCTCCCTGTGTGCTTCAGGGATGTGCTACTGCAACCAACACGTTTATGTTAATTTGAGGTTTGCATTTATGCATCTGGACGCTCTGAGTGTCTATACGGCTGTGAGAGTGACTTATGTGCTGCATACAGACAGGAGGATCATTCAGTCGTACAATAGCAGGAGCTCATTCATCAGGAGCTGCTGTTCAGAACATCCGACTGTGCTACAAAACACACAGTATGTTATTGCTCTGAATGTTTAAATAAAGAAAAAGGTATGTGATGTGTGCATTTAACATGACGCATTTATCAAGTGCAGCGTTTGTGCTCCAGTCATGAATGATTCTACTTCTGCTACTGCACTAATTGATCAGACGCACCACTTTCATCTGTTGGACCAGAAGACCAGGAGTGAGTCTTTTCATGCCAGACAGGAGGAAAACGCCTAGAAACCACCAGAATGACCAAAAATACACACAGTGGCCGCATATCAAGTGGCCAGAGCTCCCTTTAGTCATTCCTTTAAAAATATTGTTACGAAAAAAAGACAAATTAAAGAGCAGAACCTATAAACCCTTTTGCCTGATTTTTTTCTCCATTTATATGGCAATAAACACTCCATAAAGATGCATTAAAGTTGTAGTGGTGGCGTGTTATTGGTCTCTTGGCTGTTTCTTGGTCTATTTGATCAGAAGCTTTGATGGATGGACCATCCGTTCAGGATGTTAGTGGAGTGTTTTTTAGACCGCAAACTGACAACAACGCAAGTCTGGATCCTTCTCTTGATTGCTTCAGGTTTCCTGCCAAGTTATCAAGAGTTACTTTGCATTTCTAAAAGTCAGTTAAAGAAAAATGAACGAAAAAGAATAGCAAGTTTGATTCAAAAGCCTTTTGTTGCATATGATTATAGCAGCAATGAAACCAACTAAACTACAGTTCCATGCATTGAAGAAGCAGAAGCTTTTATTCAAAGCTGAAGTCAGTTAAACGTCTGCACAGAGAGCATGTGCATTAGCCAGTAGCTGGACTGATGGAGGAGAAGGAAAAACACACAACAACCACAGGCATGTGGCCCGTTTCCATCCAGCGGTTCCTCTTACACACTTTCTCCATGCACTGCCGTCTAGAGCCCAGCAATGTTTCTCATTGTGCTTCTGTGCTCTGTTCTTCTGCTCATATAACGTCTATAAAGCCAACAAAATATACCCTGGTTCCTCCAAACAGAAGACGTGAGGTGGGAGAAACTGTGGTGTATGAAAGGCTTTATTTCCCCTAAATGTGTATTAAATACATGTTTGAACGTTTCTAGAGACTTTTTCTTTGATCAAAATGACAGAATGACGCACATTATTTGGAGTTGAATGCACTACTGTAATAATTAGAACATTTAAACAAAGCTTCCGATGTTAAATCAAAATCTTGTTACATTATGTTCTCACTGGAAAGCTCATGATGCATCGAGAAAAACTGATATCACTGAATTAACCTAAATACATTCATTTATACCAACAAAGCTTATTTTTATGGGTTAAATCATGTAGAAAAAGGTAGCAGTTAGATGTACCACGTTTTGCCGTGTAGTCATCACAGATGTTTTTATGATTTATTTCTAATCATGAAAAACCCTGTCAAACATCTTCTTGTTGTGGATATGCTTTGGCAAAATGTGCTTAAAGTATGACACTGAGAAGACCGAAATAAAGTTTAATTACAAAATGGTGCTGATACACTTTCATTTGTCCGTCAGGCTTCAGTCGATGGGTCTGATCATCATACGCACAGACTTCATGGAGTAAAAACCCCCTCCATAATCGGCCCAGAATACGCCGTCCTGAAAGCGGCTGCGATAGACTCCTCCAGAGTACCACACGCCGTTCAGATTGGCCTGACCGCAGGCGCTGTACCACCAGCCAGCCTTGTGGAAATGAGCACAGTTACCTGAGAGACAATCAACAATCAACATCTTCTCTCAATTAATGTATCTTGATTTAAGAATGTGTAGATATTTGCACTGGAAAACAAGACGTATTTTGTTGTTGTCCTTGTAAACATGTCAGTCTGAATGACGTACCGTGTGTGATTCAGTTTGAATGACCCACAGTGACCCAGGGTTTATCATGACACGCCATTAAAGGGGTCATATGATGCCATTTCAAGTTTTCCTTTCTCTTTGGAGTCTTACAAGCTGTTCGTGAATAGATAAGATCCCTGAAGTTGCAAAGACTAAAGTCTCAAAACCAAAGAGATATTCTTTAT
>NW_015551083.1:271217-277174 GCF_001515605.1 Sinocyclocheilus anshuiensis | reverse complement strand
TTAATTACACCAAATACACAAAATAATGTTCTTTTTAGCAACATCATATGACCCCTTTAACCATCTCACGTGTGGTGAAGGATCACCTGAGAAGGCGTCGTTGTCGTGGTCCAGCGTGGTGAACTGCTTGCCGTTATGGCTGCTCAGTGAATCCCCAGCGTTGCCCTGGTAGGTTCCCAGACACAGACGGTACGCCTGGCTCTCGGGCTCCAGGTGGAAGCTGCTGTAGGCTGCGTAAACCTTCTTCCCCATCCAGTCCTCCAGCTCCACCAGCAGCTTGTAGTCTTCCTGTTTGCCCAGGTTATAGATGTTTTCCAGACCCAGCCAGTGTTCACCATCCACATCACCAAAGCCTTTCTGGAGAAAAAGCAAAGAGAGCTGAACACAGCGATTTACAGCAGGCACTGTTATCATTACCACCGCATTGGCCTTTGAAATACTGGAAATGCAAAGTAACTTCAGGCTTCTTTGAACAGCAGGGTTTTGGGCTGATGAGGGACGTTAAATAAATCCCTGCTGATTTCAGCACATTATTATTATTTCACTACAGCAGTAAGCATGCATGAGTTCAGTTACAGCGCAAACACACCTGCAGCAGCTCATCAAGCACTTTGGCTGCACTGAAAGTGTGCGACGCTGAGGTTTAGGAGGCTTCACTGTGTGTGTGTGTGTGTGTGTGTGTGCGTGTGCGTGCGTGTGTGTGTGTGTGGCTCAGAATGAAAGAACCACTGACACACGGGCACAAGCGCAATCAAAACAAACGGACACGAGGTGCAAATCCTGAAAACCAGATCCAGCTGTTTAGGAGCTCCATCACTTTTATCTTACTAGTGTTCCTCTGAGACACATTCTCCAAAAACGTCAGTCTGATTCTCTGACAAAAATGTGTGAATCGCAGCTCATAGAGACATGGTCCAATTCATATAATCCTTTAATTTATGTATAGAGTGCTGCAGGGATGAGGTATTTTTGTAGACCAAAACCTGGAAACCAGTTGCATTTTAGCACTTCCAGTTCCATCGTCCTGAAGTCAATGGGTTTTTTGAATGGGTTTTTGTTTAAATACCCGAAATACGGTCTGTGTTTAACGCAAGCTTAAGATATTTCCATGTTTTATTCTACGGCATAAAATACATCAGTAATACCTGCTTGTGTGTGTTTTTTTTAAACGTCTAAATGACACTTCAGAGTTTGTTGTCGCATTAAACATCATCATGCCAAACACATTAAATAATCTACTCAGTAGTCACTTTTACAGCCTCGTTGTGTTTAGAATCAAACTATTCTAACTCACACTTTCAGAAAGAGTTCTTGAATCTTAATGGTGGTGACGTCAAAGTCATGTGACTGTGGTATAGTTTGTTTCCCTTACAAAAAACAAAATATATGGGAATATACTGCAAAATATGATGCAATATATTTCATAATACATTTCCATATATGGGAAACTAGTGCTTATATTTTTCAATATTCTGCAGTATATGCACTGACCATGTATGGCTATTGATACATATAAAAAATATTTAGAAATTAAGACAAAATAGCATTACATGTAATATTCATAAAGTATTATCCTTTGTTGTGCACATATATTGCACATACATGTTCCCATATAAATGTGAATGTATGCACGCACACACACACACACACACACACACACACACACACACATACACACATTGACAGAGTGAGTTACAGCAGATTTCTAGTTCCCAGCATGCTTTGCTTCTGACTGTTAAAGGAGAGTAAATCATAAAATTAAGAGATCTGTTAGTGTTTAATGTTCTGCTATTTTGTTGAATTTAAAAGGGTTTCTGGTATGTCTGAGTTTGTGGGGTAACCATTGTGCTGAAGAGTAGAGTCTGTGGATAGGCTGACGATTGGCCGAACACTAATAAGACTATATATTACTTTATATTGTCACATATTTTTCAAAATATGAAAGTGGCTATTCCTTATGTATTGTTCAATATATTGTAATATATTAACACAATATATTATTCTGTGTACTTTCAAAATACCATTCAATTTTGAATATTGATCATTCATATATAAGGAAATATATTTTCTTTGCATAAGGCTTTTTACTTCTGCCAATTGTATTTCAGCCTCAAAAAAGTTATTCTTTTGTGAAGATTATCATGATGCACAAGCAACCCAGGCTCATTGAAAATGTGTGCTCATGGCGATATTTCTGTAACACCGATATTACATGTCTTATTGCACGTTTCGTGGCAGTTTCAAAGTGAAATGTCCAGTGAGTGGCACTAAAACGCAGGTTCAATATATGACCGTGGCCCTGTTTTTATTACGTTGGTTCGGGCACGTATTGCGGCAGTTCAGAATTCACTAAAAGGTTAATGCTCTATCGTGTTGGAAAACAACATTCCCACTACAGCAAACCCAACCCTAAACTTACCCGATAATGTTAACGAATGCAAAAGTGATATAAAAACACATTCGTTGATGCAACCGTGCTATTTTAACTTCCTGATATGTGGGTTTGTTGAACCGTACACTGTAAAAAAAAAATCCGTAAAATTTACGGTAAAAAAACGGCAGCTGTGGTTGCTGGAATTTTACCGTAAAAAATACGGTAGCAACATTTTAGGTTTTACGGTTTTAACTTAAATTTACAGTTAAATACCATAATTTCATTAACTGAAATAATGTTAATATACCAACCTATTGAAGTACTGAAATCTGTTTTGTACCTTTGTGATACACTGATAACCAGCAAATGCAGGTGGTGGTGAAAAAAAGTCACACGATGAACTAAAGCCCATCACAAGCAGCTTTTAAATAATAATATATATAGAAGGTGCACAGTGTCATTCACACAAACACTAAACACCATCATGGTAACACACATGAAACTGAAATAATGCAATAAACATGAATTTAACAACATTAGGTGTAACACACAACCCTAATATACAAAACTGATAAGAAAAAAATAAGAAGAAACATAGTTATTTAAACCAAAAAAAAACATCAAATTTGAAATGTAACACAGGGAATTCTGAGAATGTCAATTTACGGTTATTCACGGTTATATCTTTTTCACTTCCAAAAACGGTATACTACCGTAAAATTACATGTAATGTCCAATACAGTTTTTCACCGTATATAGTAGGGGAACTTACCGTTAACCATTTAACAGGTTTTTACTGTAGCATTTTTACAGTCTTTTACCGTTAAATTCAGGGTCATTTTTTACAGTGTAGTTTCACAGGATTCGCTTCACCGCAAGTGCAACACCGCATCGGGTGAGCTACCAAGCAAACCTACTGCATTAGAAACTCATACATATGAAGCTGTATATGTGACGCTAATGTTCAAAAGTATCAGTTTTCAAATCTTGCAGCATGTTAAAATTGTTGAGGTCATAACATAATATTGTGCAAGAAATTGTGTGAAAATTAGGCTTTCTTAATCGAAACTCTTGTCCTGTAAATCATAATTTGTGTAAAAAGGAATAAAAGTTTTACTGCCTCTGGAAACTGTAGCGAGTTGTACATACAGGTACGTTTTTTGAGTTTTGAGATGTAGATAGGAGCATGTATTTCCAATGAGCCTGGGTGGCGAAGAAAACATGTAACAATCATAAACTTTTGTTGGTCACAGGGCTTATTTTCTGCAATAATCCAAAAGCCAAAGGAAAAATCCTACTGGGTTCTTGTCAAGGGAACCAGAGTAATGCAAACTTATGGGTTTGCTTACAAAAATGCGTCACCACTGGAGCACTCTATTGCTTTTCAATATTCTCCAAAGATTGCACTGTTATTCTGTGTGTTTTTGTTTAATTTTCATTGGAATATTGGCATTTATCGCTGTGTTTTTGATGACAAAGTCATCCGTTACTGAATCATTCAAAAGAACTGGTTCAAAAGAGTGATTCATTGTGAATCAGACATCGCTACCTTATAGCTGTCCCAGTTCCTGAAGAAGTTGACGGATCCATCTTTCCTCCTCTGGATAAGCGTCCAGCCGCCTCTGTCTACATCATGCTCACACCAGGCCTGTACAGGCGTCTCCGTCCCGTCCGGCTTCAGTAGATACGTCCCACTGGTGGAGTGTCCAGCCTGCATCGCCTGAAGACAGTCCCGAAAGGGACCTCGAGACACCAGCACACACAAGTGAGTGAACACACACCGCTGATGAGCAATGAGCATCAGTAAAGCTCTTCAGTACTGACATATGTCTTCAGTTATGCTCTTCTGCCTTTCAGATAGTCCTTTTGTTCTCTGTAGATTACCAGATACTTGTGTCTACAAGATTAATGGCTAACAAGTGAGAGAACTAATAGTAACAGGCCTATTGTTTAAATGTTTTTTTTATATTTTGTATTGGGTCTGATTAGGCTTTTGTACATTATATATCACACATTTCTGCTCTTGATTTACATTGATGCATTTGGCAGATGTTTTTATCCAATGTGACTTGCATTGCATTCAAAGTATACATTTTATTAGTTCTTGCTTTCCCTGGGAATTGAACTGATGAACTTGGCATTGCAAGCACAGCGCTCAACTGTTTGAGGTACATAACTCCGCAATTACTTTTTAATAACTGATTATTGTGCAAGTCTTAGAAAACTAAACTTGTGAAAAGTTTCTAACATCAAGCAATATTATGCATGTTTTTCCACATTTCACAAATGTGAATTATATAGCTCTTACCATTCAATTCTGTATTTGTATTATTCATTTTCAGGTATGATTTAATATTTTCATTATTTACATTAAAATGTATGCTATATTCTTCTAATCAACTTCTAATCCTAAACATAACTGTTGGAAACCTTCTTGAAACAGTATAAACGGTTTGCACAACTGACCAATGTATTTATGATTACAACAATAAATAATTTATATATTATATATTATACAGTTTGCAACATAAATATGTTAATCTAAATATGTTAATATAATCTGTACAGCTAAAATAACTGGAAGTGACGAACACCAAAAGCCTTGCACATTCAAGTTACAAATGGCCGTGCCGCTCATGCATAATAAAAAAAAAAGATGAAAAGACTATTTAAATTAATAATAATAATAATAATGGGTCTAGTCTTTACACCTGTTTGTTTCAGGTTAGAATCAGGTCTGATGGATTAGAATTGACTAGGTGGCGCTGTCACAAAAAACTAGGGTCCTAGAAAGGCAGTCCTCAAACTGCAGCCTCTGGTATTTCAGGATGATTCTATTGCATAAATGTGTCTTATTCTTTTAATATGATGTATTTGGTGTGCAAATGAGTGTTCATTTTCAATGCAGTTTAGTGACACAAATGGAAATGACAAGAGAGTCTGTTGGCAAACAATCTGTAATGGGTTCATTACCCTCCAGACTGACATTCCCCTGAGGAGGATGCTGCAGGTCCAGCAAGCCTCCTGTGGTTGCCGGAGCCGTCCTGGGACTCCTGTCCTCTGGAACGGGCCAGCCTTGACTCCTCTGGATCTCATTAGAGAAGCGAGGCACGTACACGGGGATGTTCTCAGGCACGACCTGCACAAGAGGCGGAGGCAGCGGCTCTCGTCTGTGATTCCAGTACACCTGCAGGCATCGCTCCTCCAAAGCTGCGATCAGCAGCGACTGGTTATTTACCAGCGCGGCCAGCGAGGAGAAGCGCACCTCCAGCTCCCTGTAGAGGGCGGACAGCCGCAGCGCCTCTGCCGTGCTGTTGAGGATCCGTCCCTCCAGCTGCGCCGTGGTTGGGCTGCCCGGTTATAGTGGCGCTGTTGGGCCTGCTGCGCCTTCGTCAGGTGCTCCCGGACTAATGGCATGACCCGGTCGATCCTTTCCCTCATCTGTTTGACATGCTCGATTACAGAGCGATGGGCTGCCGGCTGTTGCTCCCAGGCTTCCTTCGCCATATCCAGGTGGTCGCGGGGTTGCCGGCCAAATAGGACCTCGAAGGGGGTGAAGCCAGTTGAGGCCTGCGGGACTTCG
>NW_015551083.1:269787-270089 GCF_001515605.1 Sinocyclocheilus anshuiensis | reverse complement strand
AGCCATGCTTCAGCCTGTCGTCCTCCCGTTGTTCCTTCCCAAATGAGCCCCCTCCCGTCACCTGTTGGAACACATCATAGAAGAGATTAGGATTTTGGGAGGGGGACTCACCTTCTCTCCCGCTATCCGAGGCCAGAAGCACGGGCCGCTGACGATGTCCTGTCGTGGGCCTCCTTCTTCGGCGGCCCCGTCCCGGGCTGGCAGGCTGCATAGCCGTGGCCAGCAGGCAGTCAACCCCTGGCCAGTCTCTCCCGATCAGCACGGGGACGGGAAGATCCTTCATGACCCCGACTTCCACCGGC
>NW_015551083.1:265870-269639 GCF_001515605.1 Sinocyclocheilus anshuiensis | reverse complement strand
CCACCGGCCAGGCGCCGGGAGCGGCCGAAATGGTCACCCTGCGAGCGGGAACTTGTCGTGTATCCCCGTGGACACAAGTTATGGGGAGGAAGGCTTTATGCTCCGTTCGGGGGGTGAGAATCCGCGACTGGACCGGAGTGACCGCACTGCCTGAGTCCAGGATGGCCCGGAACGGCTTTCCAGCTGGCGGATGCTAACCTCGGTGATCCGCTGGAGGATTTCCTCCATGGTGGGGGAGGAGCACTCGCCTGTGACAGAACCCGGAGACAAAAAACAAGGAAAAAAAGGTGAGGTGAAGATCGCTTGTCGGTGATTCTTCACTGATTCGCCTGCATTCTCCACCAGTGTAACGGGGTGAAGAATCACACGACAAGTAATCTCAATCAATACCCCGGAGGGTGGATTTATTGGTGTGGTGGGTGCGAGGGAGGAAGGTCCAGGTAGGTGCTCCGGTGCCATGAGTGCTCTCTTCCGTCTTCCCAGTGCAGAGGGTCCGTGCAGTGCTCCTGTGGGGCTGGTCGGTCACACGCTGCTGTCTGTGGGAAAAATGAGAGGGCGAGTTAGTGCTCAGTCTCATGGAGAAATCTCCCAGATGGCAGGGCTTGCGTGGCTTATGTGGCCGCCTCCTGATGAGCTGCAGCTGTGACCGATCAGCCTGTGATGAGGACGGCCAGGTGTGCCTTGCTTGTTTCCAGGGCGACGCTGATGAAGCTGCGGGACACTCGTCACAATATATTCTACTGTAGTAAACAGCTCTCTAGCCAAAGGTTTTGTTCCAGCTAGTTTTAAACATACAATTGTGCAACCTCTGCTGAAAAAAAACTCAACTTGATCCTGCAGCACAAAGTAAACTGCCCTTTATTTCAAAGCTTCTGGAAACAGTATTTTTGTCTTTTTTTGAATTCTTTTAACATATTGGTCATTTCAATCTGGTTTTAGATCCCTACATAGCCCTGAGTCAGCTCTGTTAAAGGTCACAATTAATATTTTGCTTGCTCTGGATATTCTTCACTAATGTCATATAGTAGGTATCTAGGGCACTGCACAGGATTTGCTTCTTACCTTGAGAACAGCACCTTTTCTGTAAATTTGTTTAATTTTTTATTCATCATCTGCTCTGTTATTGTGTGGCGTGCCCCAGGGATCCGTTTTGGGACCTTTTTTATTCCCCTTTATAAGCTTCCTTTTTGACTACATTCTTCAGGAATATAATATTGTTCATCACTGTTATGCAAACGATTCCCACGTTTACCTTCCAGTAAGGCCTGACACTACATTTTCATTTAATGTCTTGTTAAAGCGCATTAAAGATATTTAGAGTTGGATGGTGAATCATTTTTGGCAGCTAAATGAAGATAAAACAAATGTTTGATCTTATGTTGTCCCATGTCTTCTTTCCCTGTCCTAAAAGCCCAGTTAGGTCCACTCTAAACCAATTTACAAAAACCTTAGCAGCTGTGGTGGAAGGCGGGATTTTTAGTTCTACACACAGAGACTTCTTCACACAACATCTCCTTTTGTGTTTTGTCTTCTTGTGTCACAGAAGAACAAAGCTCATATGGGTGACATACAAAGCTCAAATCACGACAGGATGTTTATTTTGACTATCTGTGTTTGAGGGTGGATTTTAGTGCCCAAACAGTTTTGCTGACTACATTCTGTGGTTTGTTTACCTGTCATGCTACACTCCACCTCACAGCTCAGGGTCAGGTGAGTTTGCTTTCCATCTCATTGGTGGCCCAGTTTTTTCCCCCTTCTCTGCTCCTCAACCCTGAAAGGTTGGGTTTCTCCATAAGAAACTCAGTGACTCCTTCCGCATATGTATGGATTGGAGTCATTTAAAAGTGGAAACTTGTCTTCAAAAGGATTCATAGTTCATATATGTAATATGTAATGTTTCAGTGCTGAATGCTGCTTCATTTACAAGAATTAGTTTTAAATGTCAGTAATGATTTAGCATCTTTAATGCAGCTTTGCTTTGAAATGAATTTAAAAAGCATACTAAACATTTTTTTTACTCTGATGGTATACGCTGACTGAAGCCTTTGCCAAATAAAATGTAAAGGATTTTCTGTGCAGGAAATGAGAGAAGCAATATAGTTGCATGTATTTGACACGAGCAGAACTGAAGACTGAAATAGAGCAGGACTGGCATGACTGATGACAAACACTGAGCAGCATTATTCCTGTGGTTTGGTGAAAATGTTCAGGACTAAAGGCTGCTTGAGTTTTTTCCATTATGTAAAATGCTTTGGCAGCAGTCTGTGCTCTTTCACAATGTCAAGAAAACAGAAGGAGTGAAGTGTTCTGTTACCATCTTGGGTCAAAGAAAATAAGTTACATAGGTCAAATTTTCTGTAATTTATTTCTCTGTCCTGGGGCAGTAAATCAAAAGCTTCTTAGCTCATATGAATACATAAACTACTCAAATGCTCAGGCATGAAAAGGTTGAGTCTCAAAAGCTTTAGTAACACAATCATTAAGGATGTTTTGAAACCTAATTGCTGCTGAATTGGGAGAATCAGTTTTGGGCTTGTGTGGATGTCAGCAGCACAGCACATATGGGGTGGATATTATAAGACATCTATAAGAATATAAACTCAATTATTTACAAAATTCACCAAATCTACAACACTGACACATTCAGACTTTAACATTGTTTACATTAGTTAAATTTGACAGAACACTGTTGGAAAATAAACTATGATTCCACCAAACAACACAAGATGAAGACTTTCAGAGGTTTTGCACATGCCACTTTTTGCTAAATTTAACAATACTAGAATGCAAACAGACTCCCAAACCAAGACAAAGCATTGGAAAAAGTTACTCAGAGTAACACTAGTTGAGAGCTAGATGAAGAATCTGCGAGATCTGAGTGGAAATACAAGATCGGATAGTGTTACATCCGCCTGAAGCCTGTTCAAGACTCCCACAAAAACTAACAGCCACATTTCTTCTGATTTCTGAGGATCGTGTGATGTGACAGTTTGTCAAGTAACACTTCAGCATAGAGTGAGACTTATAAATAATACGTCTGCAGCTAATTTAGATCATTTAGATGTAGTGCAAACAATATATATGCATGCATTTTTGACTGCACATTTTATTTCATTTTAATACAGCTTAAGACATGTTACCTACTCTGTTCATTAATGTTAGTTTACGTACTTCATTGTTCTCAGTATTTGAGTTGTAAGATGAAAGCAGACACTGACGCTGTTCTCCAAACCTCCACAACACACAAAGGTAAAGACTTGTGAAGATTTCTTTAAGTAAAGACATTTACAAGAATTAGTTTTAAATGTCAGTAATGATTTAGCATCTTTAATGCAGCTTTGTTTTGAAATGAATTTAAAAAGCATACTAAAAATTTGGACTTGACTTAATGCATTGTTATGCAGATATATTTTATATCATATTTTTTATTCTCCCCCCCCCTATTTATTACAGTTATGAAGCATGATCTGAATAACAACTTACTCCAAAATAAATAGAATTAAGCTTGTAAATGAGAAAAAGTTTTAGCTGTTACTTTATAATAAGGCATTTTAGATATGTAATATTTTAATTATCTGCCTATTACAAAAGCAGCATAAGTATCAACAGATCTGTTTTGTAAAAACAGCAGAAATAAAGCTCCAGTCACTGACCTCTGCGTTCTGTCTGTCAGACTGACACTCCTCGTCTGTTGGAGTCTCTCCTTCTGCAGATCAGCAGCAGACGCCTGCCTC
The DNA here is from genome assembly GCF_001515605.1 of Sinocyclocheilus anshuiensis. Classification (NCBI taxonomy): domain Eukaryota; kingdom Metazoa; phylum Chordata; class Actinopteri; order Cypriniformes; family Cyprinidae; genus Sinocyclocheilus; species Sinocyclocheilus anshuiensis. The sequence continues at coordinate 265,905 of NW_015551083.1, read as the reverse complement.
TTATACTGCTCTGTGTGTGTGTGTGTGTGTGTGTG
>NW_015551083.1:241826-265837 GCF_001515605.1 Sinocyclocheilus anshuiensis | reverse complement strand
AGAGAGAGAGAGAGAGAGTGTGTTTGTGTGTGTGTGAGTGTGTGTTTGATCAAAAGAGGCTGAGCAAAGATCTGCTCTTATTGCTGTTCATTTCTGAACAAAAATAATGAGAAAGAAACTGACCTATTATGCCTCTTCATCTTCAATTCAATTCAATTCAATTCAATATAGTTAATATTAGTAATACGCAGCATGCACGATACAAGGAAATGGTCAGTAACATCATCGCTTTGAGGTACGATATCTATATCAGTAAGATCAATTCCATGCGATATCATTAAATCTAGCGTATGATTAAAACGATGTGGGCCCGGTGACGTTTTGCTTGACTCCAAAAGAGTTTATTAGGTCAGTAAACGCAAGTCCTAACGCATCATTTGTATTATCAACGTGAATGTTAAAATCTCCGACAATTAGCGCTTTATCAACAGTAACCAATAGGTCTGAGAGGAAATCTGCAAATTCTTTTAGGAAATCTGTATACGGCCCTGGTGGTCTATACACAGTAGCCAGAGCAAGAGATACGATAGATTTATTTTGCATATCTGACAGTGTAACATTAAGCATTAGTATTTCGAATGAGTTAAACCTGTATCCTGTCTTCTGAGTAACATTGAGAATATCACTATATATTGTTGCAACACCGCCGCCATCTTCTTCTTCTTCTTTCAGAATGTAATAATAATGATAACGAGTGACTATCAGGAACAGAGTGGAGAGACAGTGAGGGTTAGCAGACCAACCTGCATCTTCTGATCAACCTCCAGAGAAACAGGACAGCGTTGGGTTAGAACAATAGCAAACATACTGAGACTGACCAAACCCAGCTCAGAGGACCAGTCTAATGAAGACAGCTGTGTTTTTCATCTTTAATGACAGCAGCGGGCTGCTTACAGACACTCGTCCCATCACACGCCTCCCTCTGCGGTATTCAGATCTTTTCTCTGCACACACCCATCATCTTCAGAAATCTTCACACCTCAGCACATTAACTTCAGGATTAGCTCACTGAAGCTCTGGTAATACAGACTTAAGCAGATCAAAACATCCAAAGAGTTGGGATCTCATTGAGCAGCTTTCACAGCCCAAGAGCTTTTCCAGCTGATGCAGTTACACTATGAAGACGTAACCGGACCAGAACATATACATCATAACAACATGACTAATGTGAGTTCATCACAATGACCAAAATTTCACCGTCACCTTTATCTTTATTAACTCGCTGCATGCACATGACTACATTTAGCTGGAAATGTTCTAAACAGCAGCTACTCTAATTATTCTCCATTTGCTTTTCTAATAACCAGAGATGACAGCAGCTGCAGACTGGATCCAGCCTCTCATGAAGATTTCAGATGACCACACACCTGAGAAGAGATGATGCTGATACCTGCGACGACTTCAGACAATGACAACTCTCAATCAACATACAATACGCCCACATTTTCCTTATATTTTAATTATTATGATCAGAACACGTACACATTGCTTTAATTGTCATTTCTGCCATATGAACAGAGCACCTCTGATAACAGATCACTCTTAATTGTTATGTACAAACATGCATTTTCTGTAAAATTGCTTTGAAACTATATGTATCATGAAATACAAATAAACGTAAAATGAATTAAATTGAACACTTCTCAGCTCAAGCTGTTTACCTTGAAATCCTTACAGAACTGATAAAACTCAAACATTTAATTCTCTGTAAAAAAATGAAACTATAATGAAATTATAGTTATAACAGAAATTATAATGGTTTTAACAGTCATAGGGAATTAATTGTTTTTAGTTTAGGAACAATTACATATCTGTAATGAAAGTCATTATAAACACCTAAGTTCTTATAGAAATTGGCCAAAAATGCACTGCATTCATTTATTAATCAATATTTATTTAACATTTATAAAGAGCAAAGATACGTAAACAGAACGATACAGAGATTTCTAGCACTTCTAATAATAGTTCTTGTTCAAGAAGATGAGCATGTGAAACATGAAAAGACTGATTTCATAAAAATTTTATTTTGGTAATTTATCTGATGGTATTGACAAGTTGATTAAAAGTGTATACTTTTAAATGCATCTTTATTCTGTGTGTCACAGTAGTACAACTTTTTAAGATTAGATATGTAGATACACATAGTGTGATATAATACATATATTTCTGCTTTCCTTCAGTTTAAGATGTATGTCTGCTTGTATACTGTAAGCAGTGATAATGTGATGCGGTACTTTTGATGATAATTGCAATGGTACAGTAGGCTATATTTGTGTTATGAACACTGCATATCTGTTTAGATCATGTAATATAAATCTTAGAGTAAACACTGTTCAACAGAAGATTCCTGTGCAATACGTACAGTCTCTAACGCTTTATTGAAACAAACTCTTGAGATTATATACATTACATTAACATTCAATAAAATAATAGTTTCAGAATAAATACAGCAGCACTCTTAAATATGTTAAATGCATTCAGGGAGTCCATAAAGACATCATGTCTAATGTGAGGTAGACATTTGGTTTAAATACATAGTCAAATATCATAAAGCAATCAACATTGAGCTCACAAACAAATGGAACTGTTTACAGACTAATATCGGTTACTAACAGACTAACAGATACAGACTAATAACTTATGCTGTGCAAAAACAGTTATACTGAATTAAAGCGGTCAGGAAAAACCACAGCGAACACAGACGGAGGCAGAATCACAGACTCATAACATCATATGCTGTAGAACGAACGTCGTTTACGTGGAGCGTAAAGATTTAATCTCTGAGCTTCTGAAGACCCAGATCGGGATCTTGCTGAGGTGGAGTTCTAGTGATTGTTTCTAGTTCATATTCATTCTGGTAGGATTCTGTCAAAAACTAGTTCATAAATATTAGTCACATACATAAGAATAAATATGGTACGGAAGGAAACATAAGTGAAGTGAGCTGTAGCTTCAGTTCAGTGCGTGAGCTCCTGAGGACACTGGGAATCAGACGCCAGATCCTCACGGATTCTATTCCCGTTCCAGGACGACACACACCAGCAGCGGGGAGGCTGGCCCTCCAGAGACGTCTCACACTGACAGACAGAGAAGAGTTAGTGTGACAGACAGAGTTAGTGTGCTGTCTCAGGGTCAGGACGGACACGCACCTGCTGGGCCTTGTAGAATCCGTGCTTGTCACAGTTGGGCAGGTAAAAGCTGGTGAACTTCTCTCCTAAAGTCTGCTGGGATTCAGCGATGAGGTCCAGAGCCGCGTGCAGCTCAGTGTGACATGGACCCTAGCCAGAGAAGTCACAGAAACACGTCATGGCTCAATCAGAAGTACAAACCCCGGAACGACAATTAGTGGAACACAGATGGCGAGTACACCTTAAAAATATTAGGCCAAAACTTAAGACTTGTGTATTTGAATTACATACCCATCCATTTGTGATTGATTGATCAGATTTCTGTAATAGTCCTAATAAGCTAAATGTGTCTTAAATATACAATAACCAGGTTTATGTATTTATCATCAATAAATCTAATTTGTCTCATACATTTAAGTTAATTATTGATTTTACAATGAACATATTTATGCTGATTCTAAGCAATTTGAATAAATGGATTTTGAAAATCAAATAGATAAAAATAATAAACTCATGAGTTTTTAATTATTTAATTAAAAAACATTTTTGAGTGCAGAAATATGATTAATGTATGACCGACAAAACAGTAAAACATCATGTTAGTATAGAGGTGTTTTTTAAATATTTTGAATTAGATTTTTTTTTTTAATAAAACCAATTTTAAACATAAAATAATGTTAATTGTAACTAAAATTGTAGTAATTTTGTTGTGTGTTTTTGCCATTTTTATTTTTTTATTTTTTTTTTAAATGTGTCTATATATTTCTATAAATTTTTATTTGCGTTTCAGTTTGTTATTTAACTACATCGTTAAACTACTGAGAAATGTTGCTTTGGCAACTACCTGAAATAAAATAAGTTTAAGTGTTTCATTTTATTTCAGTTAACATTTTTTTATATATAGTTGTAGTTTAACTTTAATAACCCTGTGACAAATATGTAACATTTAAGTTTATTAGTTTATGTTAAAACTGTAAAATCCAAAAGGATGGACATTTTATATGCAATTCAAATACATAAATCTTAAATTTAGGCCTAAATTTTGTTGAGTGTAGATACATTTTGGGTGAACTATTCCTTTCACAAATACAAAGCAAACAGCTTTAAAAGTGTAGAAATTCAACAGCTTCAGCCAATAAATGTGAAGCTCTTTCCTGAACCATTACTGGATCTGCTGGTTTCAGTACCAGTTGGATCAGTTTCTTGCGGATGGCGTTGACTTTGGCCTTGATGCTCTCCTGTGCCTCCGCTGCGTCCCGCGGGTCCAGCGGCCGGTTGAGGCCCAGCAGGTAATGCAGGGAGCCCTGGTCAGACGTGATGTCCGGCTCATCTAGAAACACATTCAGAGACAAACATGAGTCCTGTGACCAATGACCTGTTGAGCACACACTCACTAATCAGAAAGGCACCTTCTGTGTGGTCGTCCTCAGTGCAGACGGCGTGTCCGCGGGTCAGAGCGTGCAGCGGCCGTGGGTCGCCGGGTCTCGGGACGCAGCGCAGACCGGCGCCGCAGTGAGCCGTATAAACACCGCAGGACTCTCCTTTCTTCAGTGCGCAGGACGAGCAGCATCCGCAGCCCGGCTCTCGCAGCACCTCCGGACAGTCCGAGGGCACGGCGGGGCAGGAGTCCAGCTGCTCCGGAGAGCATGGAGCGCAGCGGATGGGTTCAGGCCCGATCACCGGAGAAAGATCCACCGGACAGACGAGGACACTCACCAACAACACCAACAAACACGGACTTCTCATAGCAGAACCAGAGATGTGCTGAAGCCAATATCTGCTGCGGTGTGCCAGATCTGCTCTCGGTGCATGTGTGCCGTGTTTTATACCGTGACATGACCTCAGAGGAGTTAATCATTGACACGCCGCTCGCCTGTATTAATTATGCTGTTTTCAGTGCACAGGTTTGCTCTGGTTGTGCAGATGTCAATATTTACTCTAGGACGAAGTGTGCGATACGGAACGACGCAACATCTGTGACCCGTTTCACCAATAACAGGTTCATGATGCTGCTGTTTATCATCTGCACTCTCAGAAAGTTAATTATGGGGCGACACCTTTTCAAAAGTTACTATTATGCATCATTTAGGTACTGATATGTTCACTTCAGGTGCTAAAATGCACCTTTAAGATACTAATACGGTAATAAGGTACAAAGGTGTTCCTTTTGAAAAGGTACCGTCCCAGTGACAGCTTTCGTATCTTGATTTCTGAGAGTGTGTGTAATAATGTAGCATGTAATTAGAGATTAAAACACATATTTGCCTGTCACACAACAGGAGTTATGAGAGCATGTCTCAGATGTGTTTTTGACCACACTTTGAGCCGGGTTACAAAAACAAGGTCATGTGGTCATTGCATAACAGGACGGGTTAATCTGAGGTCTTCAGCCATCATAACATGCTTGTCGTGACGTGCCTGTGCAGTAATTAAGGGTTCCTGGTGTAGTATTAGTCCAACTTTGGACACTAAGATCACAAGATGCTTTAGGCTCAACCAATAGCTCAAGTCCGTTTGAAGACATCAGATTCATTATTGATTGAATCAAGCTTTAATGGTGAGCACATCTTATGAGTTCAAGCTTTGCTTGTCATCTCAAACAAACACGGCTGATGTTCTTCAGGATTGCTCTAGGTCCATCAGTGCCTAAACGCACACATGCCACGAGCACATCATTTGCATCACACCCACACAAGTCCAGCCATAGATTGTGCAAGAAGAACGAAAACAGGCCACTGGAGATGGAGAATTAAACTTCTGACTTTGACTTTGCTGGCAGGCGAAAAAAATATGGAAAAATTACGAATACAAATGACGACCTCAGATGTCAAGAGAGACGAAATTCTCAGCAGAAGATGTGTCTGCTGTGTCCACTTCCCTAAGGGTACCCTAGCAACCGCATAGCAACACCCTAGCAACCGCCCTGGGTACCCTGGACTCTGTCTCAGGGATCTTCATTCAATGGTCAGCTATAAAATAAAATAGTTGTTTTATTTTTGCATTGAGAACAATTTAAGCGAACAACATAAAATGTGTTGAAAGCAATAACCTTTAAATAGTGTTTTAATCAAAACAAGAAATCTGGGCATTTCAATGTTTTAGAAACATTTCAAAACAAAACCAAACAATGTTCCCAAAATTAATTAACGCTCTTTTTTTAAACCTGGGGCACCTAGATATTTCTCTGTACAGACTACACGTTAACTTAGCAGTTTAACCCAGAGATGTGAGCGCTGCTGACCCGTTGGCTTCAGTGTGTTTCTATATGAACGCTACGGCGTTTGGTTGGAGCGCACACACCCTGAGAGACGACTGCAGGACTGAATGATCTGCTGAGATAGACGAGGATTTTCTGGTATCCAGTATGCGCCCTAAACTCTCCGAGGGTTAAACTGCAGTGTTTGCTGGTCTGATGGTTGGGTTAGGGTTAGGCTCCACGTGCTCGGAGTGACGCAACGAGAACGTCCTTCAGCTGCTTAAATAATACAAAAAACAATTGTTTAAAATCTAAAATTTCAGGATGATACAACTGTCCTGAAATCATAATGAGAAAAGAACGAAACTTAAAAATGAAATTCCTGAAAAGTAAGTAGTTTGGCATTTGCATTTATTTTTAATTCTTGGAAAAAATATTTTATCAAAACCGCTTCACTGCTCATTCATATTTTAAAAGTCGTGTCCTGCGACTACTGAAAGATGCATAAGATAAAGAAAGTGATTTGATAGAGAGGAGCCATGCTGAACCTGAGGATTGTCTCTTCAAATATCAGACAAAGAATATCAGGCAAAGTTAGCTCAGTTTAGATTGTGCAACTGCTCAAGCATAACGTTACATTGACAGTTCTCTTCAATTGTATAAAAATTGTGCATTTCTAAGAACTTGGCACATGAAAGATGAGGAAAACACACTTACAAATGAGTCAATATTGTGTATATGTTTTTGATGACTGACACGTTTACAAATAGCCTTTTCTTCTGCATTTATTTTAAGTGTAATAATGCATGATTAAATATCTGCAACATCACAGCGTGATTCATTACTGAATCCATTTAGTGCAGTGGTTCTTAATCCTGGTCAGGGACCCACTGCTCTGCATGTTTCTCCCTTATTTGACACACCTGATTCAGATCATCAGCTCGTTAGGAGAGAGATCCATGAACTGAACTGAGCCTCTCAAATAAGGGAATGTGTGGGATCCCCAAGAGCAGGAGAACCTAAGAACCACTGATTTAGTGTGATCATGTTCTCATTATGAATGTGAAGAGATGGAATCCAGTGACTCGAGTCATCTAGAAGAAGCATCGCTGTCATTAATATGACATTAAGTCATTGAGAATTAATTAATATGACAGCAGAAGTGTGTAAAGGGGTTTGGTCTTGTAATGCTGGGGTGAATGCAGACAACAAGAGAGGATCCAAATGCAGACATACATTTCAACAATAAATATCATCATCATCAGATACAAAACACAGGAACTAGGAAACATAAAAAACAGAACTGATCAAACTCAACAAGCAGCCATAGAAAGACAAGACCAGACGATAAACACAGGAATCATAGGGCTTATAAACGACTAGATGCACCAGCAAACAATCCGGGGAACAAAGCAAAACTACAAACTAAAGGACTACAAAACAAGTACACACGGAACACAAACAGGAACGACACATTTATGACTTAAGTGTCACACAAACAGGAAATCACTAAACCGTTGTACTTCAATACTCGCTTTATTACAAAATCTTATATTGCTCAGGTTTGCACTGTTCAAAGGACAGTATATCATACATCGTTGTATTTACAAAATACATTTCTGAATATCAAAGAGCTAAAAGGCAACTGACTTCAATCACCGCAAGCGTGTCAAATAAGGCAAGAATACTGTATTGACAGTACAGAGAGCGACTGAGAGACCGATTCATACCCTGAAGAAAAGCGTCATGATTCAAAACATCAGCATGAAAATAAACATTTGCCACAGAAATATAGAAAGAGTCATTGTTTTTCCTCACAAACAGTCTCAGAGGTTTGTGATTGTAAACACACACCAGTCTACAGAAATCTATGTGTGTGTGTGTGTGTGTGTGTGTGTGTGTGTGACGCAGCATTCCTCATGGGCGGGTTGTTGACCTCCGTGTCAGTAGCTGGTCACTGCACTCTTGTGCCCACATAGACTACACATAACTGACCTCGTTAACATCAAACCATCCGCCTCACTCAGGTAACAGTCTCATCATGAGTGAAAACTTCTTCTGCACATAGCTCTCTAACAGCATAAAGCATATAGTATTTGATAGTTTCAGTCACGTTTCATCTGCATGTGAATGTGATGCTGATATTATTACAATGAATGCTGATGACAGAATCGTGTCCGATCATTGCACTTCAGATTGAGATTCGATATAATTGGCACATGTTCAGCCTGTGCAGGTTTGTCCCTGCTAATCACACACTTTATCACTACATACACACACCTGACACCACACTGACAATCAATCTGAGATTCAAAACATCCTTTAAATCATTTAAATAAAGTTACAACATTTAATGAATAGCCAGCTGACAAAAATAAGTTCTACGAGCGTTATGTTAACATTCCCATTAAGGTATGAAAAAGATATTTGTAATACAAATTTCAAATAAATGGCAAAAATGTGAAACTGAATGCAGTGTCAGATGTTTGGACTCCACTGTATGCATGAATATAGATGTCAGATTGTAGTTTATAGTTTCAGAACAGTCTGTCCGAGTGACTGCAGCCGAGGATGATGATGATGATGATGAAGAAGCTTTCTTTAGGCTGTTATCAAACTCCCTGATTTCTCTTGTTCTATATACACATGCTGCTTTGAAACAGTTTATACTTATATATTTATATTATTATTATTATTTTCTGAAATCAGAGTACAGGTGTAAATGTGTCATCAAGATAGAGCTCTTTGATTTCTCCAGTCTCAACCTTTAGAAACGTGTGAGCGGGGCTCTGTGACGTGATGAAGATGAAGAGTGTGTGAGAGTGAATGAATATGAAATCACAATCTAGTGCACTGATGCAGAGCATGTCCTGCTTCTATTGCTGCTCTATGTGTTATAAATGCATCTCATTCACACGCTATCACACTCATTCAAATGCACTGGAGAGTTCAATACAAAAAATACACAAGCTCTGATTGTAAGAACATCTACTATGTACAGCTCATATAAGAAGTTGGCATAAAACTTGAGAGATGACACATTGCTGAAGATCATGCGAGGCTCTGAACGCTCCTGCAGCGCAACAGAATCAGCGTGGAACGGCATTCCCAAGCCCAAATTCCATGATTCGACTGGGAAAGAAATGCAGGACAGTACCTGAATTTATCCAGGAGAACTGATAAAAGTGACCAAAGAAGACGGTCTTTAAAAGAGCGTGCAGTGAAGATCCGTTCACGTGTTTTGAGAAGGTGAATAAAGGGAAGACGTTTCATTCTTTCCACCTGCAGACGTTATCCTCTTCTGTGTCTTTAATGGTAAAGAAGTGTGCGTATCGTGTGCGACCGGTCCTACATCTCCCCCTCTTTGCCCTCCTGCTCTTCTCTGACTGTAGGCACATGAGCGGCGCTGTGTCCGCGTGTCCCAGGAGAGCTGCTGCTCACGAATCCCGAGGCCACAGACGAGGTTCTGCCGGCTTTCGTGTGCGTGCTGCTGGAGCGGGCGATGGCGTGGACCCTGCGCTCCAGGCCGCCGGTGTGATGCGGCGCTCGGTTCCCCGCGTCCTGCGCTTTACCCTCCAGGAAATATGTGAGCATCTGACCTTTGCCCTTCACGCTGACATTGCCACGACACACCAGATCATAGTCACTCTGAAGCAGACGGTACGCTTCCTCTGTCACCTGGAAGATCATGCATATTCAAATCAATACACTACACATACACATTCATTTGTGCATGCTTGTGTAATTATGTAGGCATATTCCAGGTCCATATTAACATGCACTGTAGGTTATTTAGCATTATAAAACGGAGAGTTCCGGTGCTTGATTCTGATTGGCTGAGCCGCGTTCGAAGCTGTTGTAAATTACTCTACAAAGTAACATACACCTTTGTTTACATTTGTGTGTTGCTCGGCAACCACTTTGTTGCAACCACAACTGTTTCTGAGGAGCTACATTGTTTGGTGGAAGAATACTGTTTTTATTAATATCATTACACTTTATTTGCTCGGTTTTATTTTGTGAAACCTTACTACGTATATGGAATAACCGTTTTATAAAAGCAATAACCCCCGTGAAGCCGTGGTTTACAGTGAATTTATAACAGCTAAGAATTTATGTTATAAATTCACTGTAAACCACAGCTTCTTGGGGCTTATTGCTTTATACAGAAATAAAGCCACTTCAGAACCATGTTTTATCATGACATAATGAGCACAAATTCTCAATACTGTAATGCCTATGTATGTTTTACTGAGGTTGTTAGTAAGTCCTATTATTATCAATGGCTAAATCATCACAAATGAAAGAAGGTACAATAAATGCTACATGATGTATACATTTAATTAAAAATAAATTTAATAAAAAAAATGTTTGCATTACAATAATGACCCTTTCAGGGGGAAAATACTTTATTGCTATGCAAACAACATCACACTATAAAAATGTAAATAGTCCTAAAAACAGGCTTTACATTCTTCATGCAAGATGTATTTTTTCTTTTGATTTTGACACGTGACATGGGCATGTTTTTGGTGAAATTCACCCATGAAAACATGTATCATATATCATATGCACTATAAAAACAAACTATGATGTGAAACATTTTACATTAAAAATACTGGGTGAAATTTAAAGGAGTAAAATCAATTAAATATAGCATATAAATTGAGTAAATGCAAGTAAAAATTTAAGTGAATCTGAATAACTATTTTTGTGACTATGACAAATAAAATTGAGTAGACGCAAAAAGTTACGCTAACTCAAATATTTTGAATTTAAAACCAATATTTAAAATGAATGTGACCTTATTTCATTTGAATCTTAATTATTAACACATCTCCTGCTATATTTATTTTGTGCAAAAACACTTAATTTCAACATGAACTCTCCTTAAAGTCTGTATCAAAGCATGCTGAGAAATCAGTTTTTTAGGCATTTATTTAGGTATGTCCAGCTCTCAGAGAATGCATGCATTATTGTGATATTCACACAGTCACAGAATTATCTTTCGAGTGAATGTAGTACCTGTATCTTCCCAGGCACTCCGGTGCTGTCCATGCGGCTGGCCACGTTCACCGTGTTTCCCCAGATATCATACTGCGGCCGGCGGGCCCCGATGACCCCGGCCACCACCGGACCCACATTAATACCTGAGCATTCACACATAAACCATCAGAAAACATCCAGAACATTCACTGAGAATACAGAGCCAGCAGAAGGGTTGTGAAAACTTCCTTTACAAATGGTAGGAAAACTGCAGGTTTGCTGCAGGAGTTGATCTGTAGACGGCAGTGTAAATGTATAAAAGCTTACCCACTCTCAAGACAAAATCATTATATGACTGATAGTTGATTTCATCGAGAACGTCAAACATCTCGATGGCGAAGTCTGCGATGGTGCTCAGGTGCTCCTCCGGGGATTTCTTTGCCTGTAAAGGAGTAAATGAATCATGTTCTCAGATGCTCTGTAAGTATTACTCTGCTTTATTTCCAGTGTAGCTGAATCAGTGACCTTGGTTCCGATGGTGGGCACCAAACCCACCGCTGCCATGTACGTGCTGCCGATGGTCTTGATCTTCTCAATGTCTTTATAACACTCTTTGTCCATCAGCTACAACACGGAGATTAAATGGCTTCAGAGCAGGGTTGAAAAAAAAAAGTTGCTTGAAATGGAATCAATGTTAACTGAAACAGTGTTATTTTAGTATCACTGAGATACTATTATAATATTTGTTAATATTTTGAATTAGATTATATTTTTATATTTTCAGCTTTTATGTTCAAGTTTTATTTTTTAAAGTTTTAGTAATTTTGATGCTTGTTTAGACATTTTTATTTGTTTTTGTTTTAAAATGTTTATATATTCTTTATTAAGTTTTATTCCAGATTTATTTAGGTATTTTAGTACATCAAGTTAGACTAAATAGAAATGAGAAATGTTGCCTTGTTAACTAGCTGTAATAAAATAAGTTTAAGTTTTTTACATTTTATTTCAAATAACATTTATTTTAAGAAATGAAAATGTGTTTTTATGGTTTTAGTTAACTATAATAACCCTGAACTGAAATGAAATAAAATAAAATATAGTGGCCAAGGCAACATTTCTCATATTAATTTAGTTGAACTTAATGTTTTAAAATAACTAAAACTTAAATAAAAATCTAGAAAAAATGACAAAAACACACAACAAAATTACTAAAACGAACTAAAATTGAAATGAAAATGGAAAATAAAATAAAAATCTAATTCAAAATTTCTAAATTACAGCAAGGGAGATGACCTCGTCGAAGTCGGCGATGATCTCGTTGAGCAGCCGCAGACACTCGACACCCATGTTGTTTCCGTCCAGCTCGATGTAGAAGTCATTAAAGTTGGGAATGGAAGCGAACAGCACCCCGACCTGAGCATAGGACTGGTAATACAGATCCTGCCACACCACAAGCACACAATCAGCTCTGGGATCATGATGCACAACATCTCCATCGAAGCTCTCAGCAGCTGATGACGAGGCGAGCTCTCACCATGTTTCTGGGGTTAGACAGCAGGAAGTGTTGAGCCACATGAACCGGCAGCAGGTTGAAGAGGATTCTCTTATTGTCCAGTTTGACTTTCTCCATGCCGTCTCTCTCCTCCTCTGCCTGAACACACACACACACACACACACACACACACACTCACACACACACACGCGCACACGCACACGGACACACACACACACACGCACGCACGCACGCACGCACGCACACACACACACTTTATTTTTAGTCAATTGCAGCAATGACTAGGCAAATATTATTATATAATGATAATATAATGAAATATAATGAAAATATTAAAGCCATACTGTATGTACATAATTTCTGAAGATCATGTGACAGAAGACTGGAGTAATGATGCTGAAAATTCAGCTTTGTTTTACAAATTCAGCATTTTTATAATATATTCACATTGAAAACAGCTATTTTAAGTTGTAATAATATTTAACAGTACTAATATTTACAATATTAATATTTTGAATAATTGTTTTTGTTTTAATTTTGATTTTAGTCAAAGTTGTAGTAATTTTGTTGTGTTTTGTCATTTTTTCATTTCTCATGACTATAAAGTTTATATTAATTTTCATTTCAGTTTTAGTTACTTTAGTACATAAAGTTGAACTAAATTAAAATGGAAGCTAGATTTTTTACATTGTATTTCGTTTTAGTTAAGATTTATTTTGTTATTATGTTTTTCAATGGTTTTAATTTTTGTTTCAGTTTTAGTTTTAATGAACTATCACAACCCTGGTTTATACTGTGTTTTGATCAAATAAATGCAGCCTTCTTCCAAAAACGTGAAAACATTGAAAACGACTCAAGCATCCCGTGACCGTATGGAGGACAGGCAGTGTGCAGAATGGATGATGATGGGAGGTTTTCTTTGTTTGTGACTGCAGTATCAGGAGTGTGTGATGCTCTGCTGTACCTGAGTGGCCCAGAGGAAGTCCAGCCGCAGCTTGAGCTCCATCTGTCTGGAGTGAAGGGCGAGTGCGGTGGAGAACAGCAGCAGAGAGAGGACGGGCTCCAGACCGCGAGCGCTCAACAACACCATCCTGCACTCACAAGCACACACCATAAGTGAGATTCAGCTCAGCAGCTGACCAGCTTTATCAGTAAGTCCTGCTGACGGTTTGTGTGTTTGGTGTGGAGCGTCTCTCACCCCGATGAGCGTCTGAATCCGCTGAGCTCCAGCACGGTGATGTACAGCAGCAGCAGCAGCAGCAGCAGCAGGAGTTTGGACAGCCAGGACACTCGCAGGAACAACGCCACGGTCAGCATCCCCAGCATGCAGCACAGAAAGGCGTACTGCGCTCCTTCACACGGCAGCTCAGCCATGGTGCGGTTCAGGCCTGCGGACACGTCGATGATCACAATGGAGCGTGTGGAGTTAGTTGGCCAGAGCCACGGCATGCAGCCCACCTGACACACACACAGAGACGGGTTCTTAATGTATTCAGAACGTTTCTTCTTGGTTATATTTGACCCTCTAACTCTAGCACTCTCTATTCTAAATCTAAGAAACACTTGCTCCTCTAACACTAGCGTTCCCTATGTTCCCATGTGCATGTGTTTTGAATCTCTTCGATTTTGATCAGACTGACTAAACCTGAGCACTAATGTCAGATCAGCAGTGAGTGCAGTGATGTAAGAGTGAGTTACCACACAGGCCTGGGCCATGGCGTATATTAAGAGCACTATGAACACACTCAGGACGGTCCGGATCTGTATGCTGAGGCACCCTGGAATACACTGAGACACAGACAGATATTAACAAACACGCATGATGGAAGATCAGCTTACAAAATATGAATTAGTCAACTTACAGTCAAGATTTACCCTTTTTTTTGCATTACCCTTTTAATGCAACTTTATATAGATATCATTTACAGCCACCGTATAAAAACCTTTACTGCACTACACGCTAAGAAAATAATGTTTAGGGCCAGATTTACTAACAGCTTGCAGCAGTACAAACCTTCTTTTGGCGTTAAAAACCTACTGTCAAGATTGAATGAAGACACTTAAGACAATGTAAAGGCAAAGAAAATCTGGCCTATAAAATGTTAAAAAGGACTTGAAACTGAAAATGACACTATAATGGTTCAGCTGGCACTGAGTGAGTTTTTACCTGAACTCTAGTGATGTGCAGATACACGATACACACGACCAGAAAACAGATGCAGAAGACCAGCAACACCAACACGACCGTCCCCCTGAGAACAACAACACAAGACATGAAAATAACCATAAATGCACAGAAGAGTGAAGACTGTGAGGACGCCTGCTTCTCACGTACACGTCAACATGAACGCATTTCCTTCATCTGCTCGGATGACGTGCTTTAGTTTTCCTGTCTGACGTGGCTATTACTGTGCTATTTAACATTTTTTTACTTCAGAGTGCCAGACATAAGGTATGGGCGTTTGTTTCTGCGCAACTGCGACTTTTTATCATGCAATTCTGATTTTTTCCTCTGATTTTTGAGTTTACATCATGCAATTCTGAGTTTTTTTCTGCCATAGAATCAAAAACGAAAAAGGTAATTGCAACTTTTAAGGTTTTAAGATAAAAAACGACTTTTTATCTCACACTTCAGAATTTTTTCTCACAATTGCAGAATTTGGACTTCTCAGAATTGTGTTTATTTACCTAATAATCATGCTGGAACAGAAACGGAGCCTCGACAAACTGCTGTATGAATGTCTGAAACACTGCATTCTCTGGAATATCACTGTATGTGTGTCACGCGTATGTTGTGTTTTGGTTTTGTTCTCTCACTTTTTGCCTTATTTTTTTAGCTCTCCTTCATTGTTTGTTGAGATCTGCTTTCACTGAAATAACCAAACCTGTAACTAGAAGGAAGTGTTTCAATACGTCTGAGCATGCGTGTGTTTCTGTGTCGGTGTGATGGAGTGACGCTCTGCTGTACGTACAGTGGCATGATGAGCAGGTAGAGGTTTCTCACAATTGCAGAATTTGGACTTCTCAGAATTGTGTTTATTTACCTAATAATCATGCTGGAACAGAAACGGAGCCTCGACAAACTGCTGTATGAATGTCTGAAACACTGCATTCTCTGGAATATCACTGTATGTGTGTCACGCGTATGTTGTGTTTTGGTTTTGTTCTCTCACTTTTTGCCTTATTTTTTTAGCTCTCCTTCATTGTTTGTTGAGATCTGCTTTCACTGAAATAACCAGACCTGTAACTAGAAGGAAGTGTTTCAATACGTCTGAGCATGCGTGTGTTTCTGTGTCGGTGTGATGTAGTGACGCTCTGCTGTACGTACTGTGGCATGATGAGCAGGTAGAGGATGCCGATCAGAGCCGTGAGGACGAGAGACAGAAGCACAGCGCCGGTGAAGTACTCGTCATTCAGCTGATGATACTGCAGAAACACAGCACACGTCACGCTCAAACATAAACGTGCTGAAAAACACGGACCACTTACAGCAGATCAAATACACATCATTCAGCTCGTTAACAGCAAACTCAGAACATTCCCCTAATGTTCCCACGAGCTTCCCGTTTTGTTATTTTCTT
The DNA here is from genome assembly GCF_001515605.1 of Sinocyclocheilus anshuiensis. Lineage (NCBI taxonomy): Eukaryota > Metazoa > Chordata > Actinopteri > Cypriniformes > Cyprinidae > Sinocyclocheilus > Sinocyclocheilus anshuiensis. Next base: position 249,433 of record NW_015551083.1, on the reverse strand, counting down.
TAGGAACCAAATACACTAAAAAATGCTGGGTTGTTTCAACCCAACTTTGGATCAAATATGGACTAACCCAACTTTTGGATTAAAAATTTAATGTCAAAATTTAACCCAACGGTTGGGTTAGTCCATATTTGACCCAAAGTTGGGTTGAAACAACCCAGCATTTTTTAGAGTGTAGGAACATTCTGCGAAGGTTCTCCATAGGTTCACTTTTTTGTAACCAAAAACTAATTTTTCCAGAACGTTGCAGGGAGATTTTTTTGTAGTAACCTAAAGTGAACGCATGCAGAACATTCCCTAATGGTTTATTTTAGGTTATATTATTACAACCCTGCAACTAACCGTGCAATTAAAACTTTCCTGAAACTTTAAAAAAGCATGTTTTGGGAACGTTCCCATAACATTCTGTGAACCAAAATTTGGGGGATTACTGAAGTTTACACTGTGTCCTTACCAGACGTGACACAACGCCACAACACGACACCTGATTAAAGGTGGAACAATACCATACAAACTATGACAATGATGCCAATTATATGGTTTATTTCATGTTAAAAGGGTCTAATGTGAGTTTAAATACCTTTATAGCCATTCTAAATGTGAGATCAGATCTTGAAAATAAATGATAGGAAACAGGTACTTTTAAACTCACTGTAATCAAACAAGTGTATTCCACGACAATGACTGCTTCAGTCATTCAGTGTGTGTTTTTTAACAATGTTAAAATGGTTTAATAATTAGGAATTTGTTGATGTACTTTCATTTTGTTGTGAGTGCAGTGCACTTGCAGAGAGAGACCCGCCCACATGCTCTTCTGATTGGCTGATTGATTTTGTCATGTCTGGTGTGGACCATAAACTGTATAAAAACATGGACGTAGTGTGGATAATCGAAAATGGGCAAAGAGGCGGGAGCTGGTTGCTGAAACCACGCCCACCTAGCTCAACGGTGGTGACAGCAGCGGCAATCCACCTGTCACTCAAGTGGCCACGCCCTTAATTATGCAAAACTTTAAGGCTTAATATAATTTAAACGGATGAGTTATAAAAAAATCACCCCCCTCACAGTTGTCATGAAGGGCAAAATTAGCTATATAGACCAAAATCATTTTTTTGTACCAGGCTGTAAACATGTTTTTTTCTGCTGTAATGTTGGGCATTTTAACATGAGGAGTCTATGGGACTGACTCTCTTTTGCAGCCAGCCTCTAGCGGCCAGTCGATGAATTACAGTTTTAGTCACTTCCGTGTTGGCTTCACGAGAGAGAGCGGGAGGTTGCCGCTTGGTGTGGACAGACAAATTACTTGTGCACTACATTCTTATTTCATCTTATTCTGGTTAGGACTCAGTGTTGCAGTGTTTGAATGCCCTATGTCTGTAAAACCAGTGCTTATAGTGGCGTCATATACTATAATCTGCATCATACTACAGTAACTCAGACACATACATCAACAACAGGCCAGTTTAAGCTCCGCACGTGACGCGGTGACACTGGCTCTCACCCTGCGCTCTCGCTCCGAGTCTCTGTAGGTGAGCGTGAGGTAGTGCAGGTCGGCCGTGTCGGACTCCGTCTGCCGGGCCTCGATCAGACGGCTGATGTAGCGGTTGACCCGTGTCCCCGGGCTGCTCGGAGCCGCGTTAGCTGCTGTGGAGGAACGGTTCCTGAGCTTCTCCGGCGCGGAGCGCAGCACCCTCCTCTGCCAATCACAGACACGATCACATGACCACATGATGAGGCTGTGAGAGTGACAGCATGACATCAATCAGCATTGATTTTCTCAGTGTATCGTACCTTGTCCCCGTCCTCACAGCTCATGACGCTGGAGAAGGGAATCTCGGCCTTGAACATCTTGCGGCAGTGCATGAGCTGCACCAGCAAGTAACACACCGTCTTAAACTTCATCTTTTTGGCAGGTTTGATGTCTGACAGGATCAGACCAGGAAAAATCTGGAAAGAAAACAACTCAAACCATGTCAGTCATATTCACAATAATAACAGTCTGTGAAGCACAGCTATCATTTGTAAATTCATGCTGTATTCTGAAATGACACTAAGTAACTTTCTGTGGAGAATTTATAGTAACAAATAAAGCCAAGCTGTACATCTACTGTACACTGAACGCTGGTAATTCATTTTTGTAGTTAATGTATAGTTGATCATTGTTGTTATTTTTGTAGTTTGTTGATGACTGTGATCATATACTATGGCATGAATAAATGCGCCCAAGTGACAAATTTAGGTTATAAAAACATTGTGAGAACATTGTTTTTAAAAATTGCAGTCACACTTTATTTTATGGTCCAGTTCTCACTATTAACTATGACTTTTGCCTCATTAAATCCTAACTTGGTGCTTATTAATAGTTAAGTTTATGTGTGAGGGTTAAGGGATCTAGATTATGGTCATGCAGAATAAGGCATTAATATGTGCTTTATAAGTACTAATAAACAGCCAGTTTGCTAGTAATATGCATGCTGGTTAATAGTGAGAATTGCTCTTTAATATAAAGTGTTACCAAAATTACTAAAACATTAACATTTCCAGTTTTCTTGTTGTGATTATAACGTTATTTAAAAGTTAGAAAATGTTTCTTCAAATATTCTACTAACTTTTCACCCAAAATATAACATTATATGTATATCAAACATTAAAGAATGTTCCATAGACATTGATATATCTCTAAAACACGAGAAGGTTCCCAGTAAAGCGCACACACACCTTCCTGCGGTGAGATGGCACTATGAAGAAGGTCTCGATGTCGTGTTTGAGCAGGAACGAGTGTCTCTCGCGGCCGTTTCCCGGCTCCACCTCGTAATCTCCATTCAGACAGTCCAGCGTGGCACGAGTGATGTGCACCTTCCTGTAGAACAAGCAGACGAGAGGACAAACAGCTCTCAGACAGCTCAGGGTTCTGGAGAGGAGTGTGATGCTGATTGCTTGAGATCCTCACCCCGGCAGTCCTCCAGCCTCCATCACGTTGGCCAGCGTCACGTCGTTGGACCACACGTCATACTGCCACTTTCTGAGGCCCAACACACCACAGAGCACCCGTCCCGTGTGCAGACCCACACGCATGTTCAGATCCACCTCTGTAGCTTCAGCCACCGATCTGAAGAACACAATCACGCTCACCAGCTCAGTGTCTGAATGCAGTTTTTCTGTCACTGTCACTCACCTGATGAGCAATGAAGATTCACATGACAAGTGGGTTCAACTTCCATAAGTCATACTATTTACACTAGCGATCAAACGTCTGGAATAAATCTGATTCTTTAATGTTTCTGAAAGAAGTCTCTTCTGCTCACTGAGCCTGCATTTACTCGATCAAAAATACAGTGAAATATTATTACAATTTAAAACAGCTGTTTTCTATGTGAATATCTGTTAAAGTGTAATGTATTTCTGTGATGCGCAGCTGTATTTTCAGCATCATTCCTCCAGTCTTCAGTGTCACATGATCTTCAGAAATCATTCTAATATGCTGATTTGCTGCTCAAGAAACATTTCTGATTATTATCAATGTTGAACAATATTTGTGTGGAAACTGTGATACATTTTATTTTTCAGGATTCACAGATGAACAGAAAGCTCAAAAGAACAGCATTTATTTGAAATATAAATCTTCTGAAATAGAAACACTGTCACTTTTGAGCAATTTAATGCATATTTGATTAATTAAAACAAATAAATAAATTGTGAATGGTAGTGTATCACGGTTTCCACAAAAATATTGTGCAGCACGACTGTGTTCAACATTGATAATAATCAGAAATGTTTCTTGAGCAGCAGATCAGCATATTAGAATGATTTCTGAAGATCATGTGACACTGAAGAAAATACAGCTGCGCATCACAGAAATAAATTACAGTTTAACAGATATTCACATAGAAAACAGCTGTTTTAAATAGTAAAAATATTTCACAATATTTCTGTTTCTACTGTATTTTTAATCAAATAAATGCAGCCTTGGTGAGCAGAAGGGACTTCTAAAAAACGTTATTATTCCAGACTTCTGTAACCAGCAGGTGGCGCTGTCATCAAACTGATATGGTGCTGTCAGCAGATGGCTACTAAAGCACATATAAAGTTTTGTGTGATTTGTTGCTGGGTTCCACAAGAAACTCTGAAGCCCGTTGACTATTACAGCACAGACAACAGCAGATGGAAGATTCTTCAAATGTTCTTTTGTGCTTCACATAAGAGAGAACATTATTCATGTTTGAAGCCACACGAGGGAGAATAAATGATCATTTCTGGGTGGACGATCCCTTCAAGAAGTTACGTTTCGATGTCACTGTTTCCATAATGTACATGATCATGTCGGTGAGGTTTTATTTCAAAAGAAGTTTCAAAGATCAGCCCAAATACACAAAGACAGTTTGATATATGTGACCCTGGAGCACAAAACCAGTCTTAAGGGTCAATTTTTTTAAATTGAGATGTGTGCATTATCTGAATGCTGAATAAATAATCTTTCCATTGATGTATGGTTTGTTAGGATAGGACAATATTTGGCTGAGATACAACTATTTGAAAATCTGGAATCTGAGGGTGCAAAAAAATCTAAATATTGAGAAAATCATCTTTAAAGTTGTTCAAATGAAGTTCTTAGCAATGCATATTACTAATCAAAAATTAAGTTTTGATATATGTACGGTAGGAGATTTACAAAATATCTTCAAGGAACATGATCTTTACTTAATATCCTAATGATTTTTGGCATAAAAGAAAAATGTATATTTTGACCCATACAATGTATTGTTGGCTATTGCTACAAATATACCCCAGCGACTTAACACTGCTTTTGTGCTCCAGGGTCACAAATGAGAAATCTTTCAACAGCTTTTTTCCACACGGTTCTGATGATGATTTGGTGAAGATTCAACAGTCACTGTAGGAACAGTACATTTCATAACATTCATAATCATAATTCAGATTGTCACTGAAACAATCCTCCGACACATCAGCACTGAAGCTTGTGGAAATCTCCTCACAGGAGCGACTGGGGAAGCAGTACTGCACATATACGTGTGACTGAACACCAGATTTACTGAGGAACTCATCATGCTGCTGCCCTTGAGAAGAGCCTCCATCAGCGCTCACACTCACGTGATGGTGTCGATCATGTCCAGACCCATCTCCACGCAGCAGTGAGCGTGATCCGTCTTGGGCTGCGTCAGGCCAGACACACAGTAGTAGCAGTCGCCCAGAATCTTGATCCGCCGGCAGTGATTCTCCTGCAGATGAACAGAGGAGGAGGAAGCTTTACAGCTGCAACTCTGCGCCTGATGCACACCACGAGCGTCAGCAGATATAAGGACTGTCATGCTTGATTTGATGTGATTTCTGACAACAGTATCAGTGTACATTCACTCTGCATATCTCTGTGTTTGTCGAGCCTCTGTTGAAACTATTGGCAATTAAGCCTTGAGTTTCTTGTACAGGGTTCATATGAGCGTAGCTTGAGTCCTGCGGTGCAAGTTCAACTTTGATGTGATACCTTGAAAAATATCAATATTCAATACTATTTTTGATACGTGGTGAAAAGCTGCTACAACATTAAGTGTATAACATCTGAACAGTATCCAAGTAAGACATTTTTACAGTAGAAAATTACAATACTTATGTCTTAATTTATTTGCAAGAGTTAAAGCCTTTTAATTTTGGCAGACATCCAGCCAAATGCTTTAATCAACTGTTGAATATTATGTGAATGTGAAAATAAAGCACTGTCGGAGAGAAAGGAAACGCAGCTGGTATCTGTGCATCGATACTGTAGAAAAGCTATATTGAACCATTTTAAATATTTCAGTAAAAATCAACATTTTTGACAAAGCTACCGCAGTCTCACAGTAAATCTCTCGTTCACGCCGTGTCTGGGGCTTGTTGATTATAACGGAAGCGCTCTGGCTCTGTTCTTTCACTTGAAGTGTTTATTAGGTGTTACACAATCTACATACAATCCCAGCTTTTCACTCGGTTTCTGCAGCTGAGGTTTCTTCATGTTCAGACTCATCAGGATGGCAGTCACTACTGAAAATGCTACAGACAGATCTGCTGAATTCTGCAGTCCTCATACTTCATGTGCATCTTTTCTCCAGTGTTTTCTCTTTATATCTGAGCCTGGTTTGCAGTATGTAGATTCTGTAGTTTCATAAATGGCTGCCCACTGCTCCGGGCGTGTGTTTACGGTGTGTGTGTGTGTGTGTGTACTAAGGATGGGTTAAATGCAGAGCACTAATTCCAAGTATGGGTCACCATACTTGGCCACGTCACGTCACTAAAAGTCACAAAAAAAAGAGGAACAAAGCAATTCATCAAAGAGTCAGCAATAGTCATAACTCATAACGCCAGGTTTATAAGACTACTAGATTAGAAAGCAAGCTTGAGAAGAGAAGAATCTATCTGAGTGTGTTAAACCAGCAGAAGCAACAAACTGTTCGCAGAGGCTCTCGGTTATTGGATATTTAAACAAATTTTGTCTACATTGCTAATTAATAAACAATAATAATAACAACATTAAATGTCAATCAAATGCACATAAACCTCTTCATATGAGTGCAATCACTGATTGTACTTTTTGTTACATAACTTGTCACACAAACACACACACACACACACACACTCTCTCTCTCTCACACACACACACACACACGCACGCACGCACTAAATGAGGACATTCCATAGGCATAATGGTTTTTATACTGTACAAACTGTATATTCTATTGCCCTACACCAACCCTACCCCTAAACCTACCCCTTACAGGAAACATTCTGCATTTTTACAATTTAAAAAAAACTTTTGTTTACTTTATTTTTATACCAGTTTTACAAATGAGGACGTCCCCAAAGGGAGCTTTTTGGAGATTTTGTTAGGTTTAACTCAATTTTGGGTACAAATTTGTCCCCAAAATATGGTTAAGTAGGTACACTCACACACACACACTCACACACACACGGTAATGAGCTCAAAACAGTACAACACCAGATGTGTGTCTATCAAATCATGTGTGTTTTGAGGAGTGTGCTGCTGAACCATAAAACAGCTGAAAAATCACACATCTACAGACCAGAAAATCACAGAGACACTATTCACACCAGACAGGAAGAAAACAGCTACAAACACCCTAGCAACCGCATAGCAACGCCCCAGAATCCAGCTCATGTTTGCTGTGACTGATGTGATATCGGTTGTGGCAGACACACACGTCTCTGAGGACACACAGACCTACATCTGCCACTCGGCTACAGACACACAACGAAACAAACCTCACGCCTCTGCAAACACACTGTGTGTGTGTGTGTGTGTGTGTATGTGTGTATGTGTGTATGTGTGTGTGTGTGAGTGTGTGTGTGTGTAGAGTGACTGTGAGTTTGCAAAGCAGAAAGTGGATCCCTAGTGTCCTAGATCAGGGGTTTTCAAACTGTGGGGCGCGCCCCCCCAGGGGGGCGCCAGCAACTGTCAAGGGGGGCGCGAGCATCAGTTAATTCAGAGACGTTCCCTTGAGAATTTATGAATACGAGTTAACAAATCTTTAGCCATCCACTAGGGGGCAATCTGACTCCCACTGCTAGTCGACAGTTAGAGCAGAGTTTGCTCGAGTATCAGT
>NW_015551083.1:232199-241689 GCF_001515605.1 Sinocyclocheilus anshuiensis | reverse complement strand
GCATGTCCTAAAAGGTTGAAAACCCCTGTCCTAGATCAACATGTTTCATTACTCCAGTAAAATGCACATGCTTTACAGTAGGAAACATATCAAATCTTTATGATCTTTTGTTCTCCTTCTGTGAGGATGAGATGTCAGAATCTTAAAATGTCAGAGACGTCTTACATTTATATCCCACTGCATGTTGTAATCTCTTTACAGTGACTTCTCACATACAGATATTTGTGTCATATGCTGAATTTTGGTAACACTTTATTTTACAGTGTCCTTACAAATTTTACATGTACTTACTATTATAATAACAATAAATTATGCATAATTACATGCAACTAACCCTAAGCCAAACCCTCATCCTAACCCTGACCCTATAGTAAGTACTGTACATGTAGTTAATTCATGTTGCTCATTACATTTACACTATAATAAAGCGTAACCCAAATTTTAAAGGTAACTTTTACAACCAACAAATAGCTGAAGAAAATTAATATATTAAGTTTAACAGACACTCACTTGCAAAATGGAAATAAAAGCCAGATTTAACTTTTAAAAAATGTGAGTTGTGCACTTGGGAAAACGTCTAAAATGCATTAACACACATCTGTCAAAGCTGCTGACATGCATTTGTTTGAAGAGCTTTACATAAAGGGGTCATGCACTTTCCCACAGCAGCTGTAACGTGATATGACTGATGTTTTCATCAATAATCAAATTCATCATCAATTATTTTCATGGTCAGTTATATTGATTAGTTGTTGCAACCCTACCAACTCTCACCTAACCCTGAAATTAGAGGCAAAGGCTGGCTTTTTAAGAATACTGTCCAAACCTGTGCATTTCTAAAGCCAGTATTTAAGTCAGCATGACATGAAAATTTACCATTTATCTCTTTTTCACAACAGTTGCTTGAAACGAAATGAGAAATGCACAAAATAGGTCACAGAAATGATTATGCTGTGGCTATTTGAGGTGCTTTCTGTTTTTAAAGCAGCATTCGGATGACAGAAACAGGGCTCCTGTTGCCACATTTCTCAAAAATAATCTGGGCAAGGAATTCAAAGACGAAAGAAAAATCAGAGCAAAAAATGGTCTTATTAATATATAAATTTACAAAACTAACCTGTCCACTAAAGATCTGCTCTATACTAGGTATATAGTCTTAAAGTCTACAGTAGACTGTCTGCTTAATATCAGTTCACACTTTATTTTGATGGACATTCTACTGACTATAAGTCACTTTGTAGCTATGCCAACATATTCTATTAACCCTAACCCTAACCTATCAGTCTACTAATAATCTAATGAGAGTTAGTTGACATGTAGTTGCAAAGTTATAATCAGTAGAATGTCTAAAGTGGACTATTAAAATAAAGTGTGACCAAGAAAATTAAATCTGGAGTGTTGCTCTTTCACAGTCAGGATTAATTTGTCTCAGAGGGAAAGCGGAGTGAGTCAAACACTGAAGCAGAAGCACTGTGAGTGTTTAAGTGTGCAGGTGAAACACAAGCCATGGAAACAGAGGAGCATAAAAAGCACAGTAAGATTAAAGCATATCAACATCATCACAAACACTGCAGACATTTGCATCATTTAGCCAAGAGTCCTTCAGGAGCCACATCGTCTGTTCTTCAGCCTTTAGGAATGAGAGATTATTAGATCTCACACAGACAAATCTGTGCCAATTTAGCCTCTTAATTTAAATCTAAATGAGGAGAAATGAGGGCAAAATAAAGCAGTCAGCCATCTGAGACAGTGAATGTGAACAGAGCTGCTCAGAAAGTACTATAACCCTAAACCCAGAAGACCCAGACAAATGTCCAAGGGTTTCACAATGGAAGGTTTTTATTTAGGAGTAAAATAAGCTCTTTAGTTAACTTCAGTTATGTTTTGTCCGTGATGTCTCTAATACACCATTTACACCCGGTTGAACCTCAAACATGAATTTTGGTGCTTCCGTTTTTACAAATATACAGTAAGTTGCTAAACAGCAGAAGAACGTGAGTTTATGAGCTGGATGAATCAGACAAGTGCTCTCATCATCATCATCATCATCATCATCATCATACAGCAGCTCGTTAGGGACTCACACTCTAAACACAGCGGCTTCAAGTCTCACATTTGAAGTTTGAGTGTGTATAACTGATGTAGAAAAAAACACGAAAGTCTCTGCACCTCAGACCTTACTTGACTCATAAATCAGAAAACAGTCATAGAAACACATGACGAGCTAGTCTTCTAGGTCGGCCTGTAGATCATGGCTAAAGTGCTCTATAGGTGTGCCTAAAACACACTTAACCATGGTAAAACCAGTGTAACGCAACACCAATATGGCATGACTGCAACAGATACAGTATGTTGATATGATTGCAACAGCAAAATAACAATAGTGAATTTTGACAGGGATGGCGTTCCACTTCAGACTGGTTACGTCTTTCATCCACTCAATAGCCCACAAAAGACCTATGCAAGATCTGCACATATATGCAGGATAATATTAACATTATGCAATGTGTTTCTTTCAGTGTGCCTCCATGAGAAGTAAAGAAAATCTTAACAGAAGCTGCTACTGTTCACAGATCACATAACAGAAACTTTGACATGGATAAAGCTGTGTGCCTGATAATGATTTTTAACCAGAGAGCAATTTTTTTTCTTTTGTAATTTAATGCACAAATAAATACTGAGCCATTTATATTTTTCTTCCTTGAGATGTCTGTCTTTAGTTCAGGATTATTATAGTTAACTAAAACAAACAAACAAACAAACAAATAAATAAAAAACGTTTTCTATGGACCTCCTAGAACCACCGTCTGGACACCAGAAAAAAAAAAAAGATTTAGAAGAGAGAAGAAATACAGTCCCCCCATATACATGTACAAGACCAAGAGCATAAAGGAACGGGCTCTTGTTCTGATGCCGTTCCTAATCTTCCTATGAGTCATTCCCCAGAATCTATTGCTGTTGTTATATGACTATCATCATCTTTCCCATAATTTTCAACTACCCTCACACCTGCACTGAATTATGCAGACATTGGCGCTGGACGGGCACTACCTGACCTCCACGATGAACCTCAGCAGGATGGAGTGAAGTCTGCCTTTACAAGTGAGATGAAGTAAAAGCCTGTATTACTAAACCTACAGTATTGTAAACCTATGTGGACTGGCATAAAATATGGCTGCTCAACTAAACATTTACATCTTCATAAAGAGTTTACTCACAGGTCTTGTGCATGCTTACTAAACTGGTCTCATGAAACACATCCTCACTGTAATCCCAAACCGGCATAACCATGAAAGCATAACTGATCCCAGGTCAGCTACAATGACAACTGCTTTCCCACAATGCCAAGCCAGTGAGTCTTCACGTCACACCATATAAACACTTAATTGGATCAAACTGAACCTCCTGAAGTAGTTTTGCCTAATGAAGAGCGTTCCACTCCACAATCCTCTTACAGCTCTTATTACAGCCATCTTTCCCACCACTCGGTTAACCCGACGGCTCGAAAAAAACAATACTCAACCCTACAGTAATAGAAACCTACAGACCAGTCCCTCTCCTGTCAAGACTGTGTTCATTCAGCTCTCTCTCTCTTTTCTTTCACTGAACGTCCAGCTTCAGAAGCAAACATTCAGGAGATCTGTCTGTAGCTGAAACTCTGCGGCTGGCATAAGTTCACTCCAAATCGTCATACTAGACCTGTTCATTGCCTTCAATCGAAGGAATCATCAGATTCTCCTGGCTATTAGAAGAACTGCACCTTACTGGCACAAGCAGATCCTTCGAGGTTTGTTGATGAGTAGGGTAAACACTGGGGTGCCTCAGGGTTCAGTGCTTGGTCCCCTCCTATTGTCTATATACACAACTCCAGCTGCTGCAATGTAGATGATACACAGCTCAACCTGTCATTCCTACCTGGCGACCCCATAATCTCATCTCTGCATGACTTTCAGACATCTAGGTCTGAGTGAATCAACAGACCTGATATAACCATTAAAACCACTTCAAAAAAAGCACCTTACAAAACAACCTGTTTAGTCTTTCCTGTTCTATTCACTATTCACTTCTGCTCAATTCTGGTTTGTCATGGTTTTTCTGCATTCATAAGTGTATATTTTTCTCACTTTGGATAAAAGCATCTTTTTAAGGTGCGCTCAGTACATTTTACCTCATTCAAAAAAAAAAATTTTACACTTAAAAATGACAATTTTCACCTGAGATTTGGAGCCAAATTACGGGGGTAAAAATGACTTCATGAAGATGGCAGGATCGTTATTTTATTTTCAGAGATTGGTAGCTCAATTAGTAAAATCTGTTGACTTTAGCAATCTTTGTTGCATTAAATGTCAATGGTCACAGTTTAAAAATGAAAAAAAAAAAACACACTTCTGTTTTTGGTATCTTAATTTTTAAGGCCCCATAGGGTTCAGAACTCAAATTTCAGAACTGACCGATGATGTGGGAAAGAACGTTTCATGACACTTAGACAATGCAAACATAAAACAAGCAAATCAAACAATTTAACAACAAGCCCAATGCACATACTTCAGATACAGCACAAGAATGTACTCTAGAGTGATTATATGGAGCAGCATGTGTGAGATCCAGCAGACAGTCCAAACAGAAGGAGCATGAGTGGATCAAGTGAAACATGTGAACAAATGGACCCTGCAATGAAACAAACTCACACCACAGATTGACAATCACACTGAAACACTAGACCTGCTGAAAGACCTTCTGACGCTGGACAGAAACATCTCAGTGTAATCCATGGATTAAAGGATTTCATAGGCACATGTGAATGTAAGCAATTCTAGTGTCTAGATTACACTGAGATACATCTACATGTTTAATTTACAGACACACTTCCTAATGAAGACAGACAGAGAGCGATTTAACCAGTGTGTGCATGTAAGAGACTGAAAACTACTGATTTAACTTTTCCATGAGCAAGCTGAAAATACTCACACAATGATTCACTCGGCTATGTCAAACATTTACCTAAAACACTGCTAAATATTCATAAAAAACCAACAGTAAGTCAGAAAATATCTGACATTCCAATATTCTTTAATATATTTCAATAAATTAATCATGCTATTTCATGCATATACTATTTCAATACAGTATATATGTCAAAAGAAGTCTGGAACCTATTGGGTCAAAAACGAAAAAGTTAACTGAAATTGAGCATGTGACTTTCCTCAACTTATCCTTTTAAAATGAATAAATAAATGAATGAATTAATTAATTTTAAAAAACAAATAACAATGACAAACCACGCAACAAAATTATAACATTACAAATGACTAAAACAACTAAAACAAATTACTGAAAAATTACTTTGGAAAGGTGAATTACTCTGTTTTGTCTGTTGTAGACGTCAGTGCTCAGATATTTTTATTCTATTCTAGTACGGTTTTATTCTAGTACTACTGTGAATTTAGATATGAATAAAGATACTGTGTGCTTGACAAGATGATTTATGAAGCTCTTTCACACATTTAAACATTTTGATGGAATTCAGCTTCACATGATCACAGCACTGTCACCATTTCATTTTGATCACATATAACTCTCTGATTATGCATAACTTCCACTGCGCTCACACCTGTGCTCCTGTTGCTGTTGTCAGGGTGTGAAGTCACCATAGCAACAGGCGTGAACCAATGAGAGCGACTCACCGTGGCGAGTTCGTCAAACTTGCCGAAGAGCTCGTTGAGGAGTTTAACGAGCTCCTGCGCCGTGCACTGCGACGCCAGACTCGTGAAGCCCACAATATCCGCAAACAGAATACTGGAGGGAAAAAAAACACAGAAAGCCATTAGATGCTTCCTACCACTTCACAGGAGAAGAGTACAGAAAAACTGAAGACATGTATCTGTTCTCTTAAAGAGACGTTTACCTTCAGAATCTGATGTTTGTTCATAAGGAGCTCAAACTAAAGATTTATACTGTATTTATACTACATATGCGTTGTTTATTTTAATCTGATTGAGATTTCATTAACTTATTCAAAGTAAGATGAGAACTGTCAGAAAGCTTCAGCTCTGGTCTGTGTAAAGGGAAACAGGGACTGTCCCGTATCTGTCCATCCACCTTGATTTAATAATGAAATGACAGAGACAAGCCAGAGAAACAAACCAGACTGAAGCCACCATTGATACATATAAACCTTAATATTCATTATTGGCTTCATTTTTTTCTTTAAATATTTAAATGAAATCTGGTCAGTGAGACTGACTTAAAATTGACAATAAAATAAACTGCGGTTTGTGCTCAAGTCACTGTTATTTTAGTATCATTGTAATGTTGTTATAGTTTTTTTTAAATCCGTTTTTATTTTATTATTTTTCATTTTAATTTTAGTTAAAGTTTTAGTAATTTATAGTTTTTATAGTTTAATAGTTTTGATTAATTTTCATTTCATTTTTTGTTTTAGTTAGTTATTTTAGTACATCAAGTTGAACTAAATTAAAATGAGAAATGTTGCCTTGGCAATTTAAATAATATTTTTTAAAACTGGAAACAATTTTTTTTACTTCATTTTATTTCAGTTAACACTGAATTTTTTTCCCAAGTAAGGACATTTTAATTGGTTTTAATTTTAGTTTTAATTTTAGCTAAATATAACAACCCTGGCTCAAGCTTTACGCTTTCACTCACAACTCCTCTGCAAGCATTATTCCTAAATATATCATCTATGAGCATAATTTAAATCAAAGACATTTAAATCTGTGTATTTTTACAATTTTATTTTTAGTGTTGCCGTTCAGTTTTTTCACAATGAGCGGTTGTAATTCTTTGATCTTCTGTCATATACATTTTGTCACATAATGTTGCAGACGGACAGATAAAGTTCACGGTCGAGTATCAAACAAAGAGTCTTTAATCATAAAGCACAGGTAACAGGACAGAAGGTAGAAGTCAACACTATAAACCGAAACGAGACCAGACAACAAACAGAAGCAAAGGAGGAACTACAATACTGAAACAAACCGGGTTAACTAAACTAAAAGAACCAATCATATCAGTAACCATAGAAACAAAGGAGGAGCGGGAAAATCAAACAAAGGAAGACAGGAACTAAAGAATACAAACTAAAAGTCCGTGAAACTGAAACTAACTGAACATACCTGTGACGCATTTAAATGTGCTTGATTTGTTTATTATGCACCTGATATTTGCTCATCTAAAGTTGAGACCAGTTTCAGTGTTGTGATTAATATTGTTATTTGGCAGACATAGATGTTTTTCTGATGCCAACAAACAGCAGTTATATTAGTCCTTCCATAAACAGCGTGTTCTTCACAGGTGAGCACGAGCTAAAGGTGTAAGTGAGAGCCGGCTGACGTAGAGATTACATCCTTCAAAACAAACCCTGTGTATATCAAGTCAAGTCACATTTATTTCTATAGCATTTTATACAATACAGATTGTTTCAAAGAAGCGTCACAGAATTAAACAGTAAAATAACAGAATAAATAATGCAAACGTCATCAAATATGAAGCAAACTCAATTTCAGCTGTAAAGCAGCTCTACAGAAGACAACAGTGTCATTGCTTAGATCAATTCAGTTCAGTGTTGATTCAGTTCAGTTCAATAACAGTGTTGATGTTGCAAAATTAATCAATTATGTATGCAGGCTCCTAAAGAGCATGAGCCAAATATGAGACCCAAGCCAACAGGCTGGGATCTAGACCTTTTCCACTAATCTAGGGGATCAGGTAAATTAAGTGGACAAAATCCATGCCTGAAGGGCAGGGACGTCCAGGTTATAAAATCTGGCGAAGGTAGACGGCGAAGACCAGCCGGCTTCCACACAGATATCACCAATTGAAACTCCGCTGGACAGAGCCCATGAGGAGGCCATTCCTCTGGTGGAGTGGGTCCTTACTCCGATAGGATATTGTAAGCCAGCTGAGGCATAAGCCAGGGCTATAGCGTCAACTATCCAGCGAGAGTTGCTCTGAGTGCCGAAATGGGCCAGAGCGCTCAACAAACACTCTAAGAGCCCGAACCGGGCAGAGTGGATTGGGACCCTGTTCATCCTCTGAATTAGGAAGAGCGAGAAGGGTAATGACTTGTGCTTTGAACGGAGTGGAGAGCATTTTAGGCACATAGCCGTGTCTTGGTTTAAGGACGACTCTACAGTCGTTAGGACCAAACTCAAGGCATGAAGCACGGATTGACAGTGCTTGCAGGTCGCCTACTTGATTGACCAACGCTAAATCCAAAAGGAGGGCGGTCTTAAGTGACAGGGGCTGTAAGTCGGCCGACTGGAGCGACTTGAAGGGAAGGCCCCTTAGAGCCCTGAGGACTATAGATAAATCCCAGGTCGGCACAGTATGAGGACAAGGTGGATTCAATCTCTGAGCTCTGTGTGGTGCTGATCCTCACGTGAGAATAACATCGGCAAATCAATGTGCTGCAGGGAGAGTGAAGCACGCGGGACCTGTGCCACTCTCAGGTTCACTCAAACCTGGGAAATCCATCCCTCTGCCCCACTGTTTCTTCCACCGAGGCTCCTGCTAGGGGAGAAATGGGGGAGCAGACGAGGGAGGACCACCTTTATTAAAGAAGGCAATTCCCAAGCAAAGCAGGGCGAGAATCATGCTCTCACAGTGAGAGCAATCCGTCTCGGTGAGTGTGGGCTCAGCGTGAGCACTGCCCAGGCAAGTGATGCACTATGAACCACACTTGCAGCACGACATTTGAAACAACGCCGTTGTGGAAATTTGCTCTTGGAAACGCTCTTTCTCAGTCGCCGGATGGCTGCAGGGGAAGTGCTGTTTGAAGGCATCCTTGCTCTGCCGGTGCTCTTCTACGGCGAGTAGCGGCTTCTCTTCGAGCTTACTTGGCTTCTAGGCTTCTTTCTTCAGAGTCCAGCAGGGAGATGATCTTCGCGCTGAAGGAGAAAAATTCTGACGAATGGCACTCTCAGACTCCTTTGGAAACCCCTAAGCATTCAACGCAACGGGAGAGTCCGTTCGAAAGGGAACTTGTTTTCCCTTTGAACTGAGTTTATATTTCTGACCCCCACTGCCAAATATTTCTTCTCATTTTAAGTAAGAATTCACTTCATTTTGATCTTTTTTTTTTTTAGAAAGCAAGACTTAATAAGTAAAGATTTAAGCAAGCAATTTTGCTTATGTAAATGTATCTTGATGGTTAAGTATGGTATGGTATGGTATGGTGTGGTATAAGGGTTTGTCATGATGAGACACGCACACACACACACACACACACACACGCTCACACTCACACACACACACACACACACTCACACACACACACACACACATGCACGCACACACGCACGCACGCACACACACATGAACACTCACTCACTCACTCACTCACACACACACACACACACACACACACACACACACACACGCACGCACGCACGCACGCACACACACACATGTCTGGTCAGCTATCCTTGTGGGGACTCTACATAGTCATAATGGTTTTTATACTGTTCAA
>NW_015551083.1:219958-232155 GCF_001515605.1 Sinocyclocheilus anshuiensis | reverse complement strand
CACACACACACACACACACACACACACACACACTCACACACACACACACTCACAAACTTTAAAAAAATGTATGAGCTTGTTTCCCCATGAGGACCTCAATTTAGATCCCACAGTGACACGATTCCCCATGAGCCGGTGTAACATGTACACACACACACACACACACACACACAAAACACACACCACAGGACAAACCTGCACTGATCATGTGGTCATTTACTCAACATGCTCCATGAGAATCAAAAATCTTAAAAATCACAACAATCCTGAGGATTTAACCAAAACTGATAACTAAGGTGAAAAAAATGGGTTTTGAAATCAATAATATGAATTAAAAAAAAATTCACTCAATGTAAAATACTGTTGAACTTCATTACAAAATTCAGAATAATGACTTAACCATGAAAATGCTTTGTAATTATTAAATAAAGTAAATAAATATACATATGCTTCACTACTGACATGCAGAAATTTATCATTTTGTTTATTTTAAGGCCAAATTAAATTTATGATGCATGAGAAAGCCACAGAAGTGAAATCAACACAAGTCGTTTGTCATAATAAATGTAATTTTTGAATGGCACTGTATATATTTTATATCATGTGCCCCGTATGTTTTAAGGCTGCTGTTATACAGTCGATCAGCTACAGAGAAACACAGAGGAATAAAACAAACTATCAGCAACTACTGACATAGAGTTAATTTTTTTCCGGATAACCAATAGTACAGAAGAGCAACTATCAGCGCAGTGATGCGATATATCGATCAGCCTCTAGTTAATAGAGTCTGTGTTGATTTCATGTTCACTAAAGGTCCAACAGTCCAGTCTAGGGTTGACGTCAGTGGTCTTGGGTTTACTTCATAATGCTTCATGAGTTCTGTGGTACATTGACACTCACTATTACAGGTCTTCTCAATGTCCCTATGATTCAGGATTCCTCACAGATGTAATATCCAGTAACATGCAGATTAGCCCTGATCAAAACAACTCTGGGTTTAAGACTCAAGCACAGAGTGTGATATTGCAATCCAGAACAAGATCATCATCACACTGGCAATAAACTCGCAGCCGGACAGAAACAGACCCC
The DNA here is from genome assembly GCF_001515605.1 of Sinocyclocheilus anshuiensis. NCBI lineage: Eukaryota > Metazoa > Chordata > Actinopteri > Cypriniformes > Cyprinidae > Sinocyclocheilus > Sinocyclocheilus anshuiensis. Next base: position 231,066 of record NW_015551083.1, on the reverse strand, counting down.
CAAACAACAGCAGACTGAAGAGCCGTCCTGTGATACTGTTCTGACAAAAATTATACTTTGGACCAACTTAAAATAACACTCTAATTTGTTACAGTTGATTTGTTAAAGTTTGGTTCAAACATTACTTTTTTTTTTTAATTAATCAAAAAACGTATTTTCTCAAAAACAAAAACTTTCATACAAAGAAAAAATATTATCAGTTATTTTCTTCAGATTTTACTTAATGTTGTTCAATATAATATTTTTAGACTTTTAACAACTTAACCATGAACAATATTAGCTATAAAATGAAAGTAGAATTTTCACTTAAGATAAAAGTGAAACATTTTGTTAGTAAATGTTTAATTTAATTCACTTACTAATTAAAGACAACTTTTGAAAGACTTTAATGTGTATTAGTGTGATGTCTTTTAATAAATAAGCATCATCTTTTCTATTATTTTCCCGTTTATTTCTGTGAAGCTGCTTTGAAACAATCTCTATCGTATAAAGTGCTATAGAATAAATGTGAACTGACTTGACTTGTGCTACAAAAAACAAGCACCAAAAAAATGATTAAAACCCAGAATAATTTCTGCAGTAAAGCTGGTTAGTATGTGTTCTGCACATCAACACTGACGTCAAACCAAAATAAAACAAAACCATGATTTTCCATTAGATTTGTTTGATTAGACTCGTATGAGTGTACTGATGAATGAACTATTAAGATTCTCACTCAAACAGCATCTGTGATCATAACAGCCACTGAAGCAGTTCCTTTCCTCACAGCAAACCTCTGCATTTACACAGACCCTAGAAATGAAGTGTGTCAGCCGGTACCTGACGTTATCGTGCCGCTGGATGTAGATCTTGTGGAAGATCCTCTCTGGGGGTTTCAGGAAGTCCTCCTTCATCTCCATGGCCACGTTTCTGGGCAGCAGACTCATCAGCAGACGCTCCTGCACGCGTGCAACCATCATCACAGAGACACGCATGAGACAGCGAGAACTGAACGAGCCTTTCTCAGGAAATACAATTAATATTATACAGTCAATGATATTCAGGGAACCTCTTACCATAACTTAACTAAATGCACGGTTGCACATTTAAAAAACAAAACAGATTTATTGATTTATTTGTTTTGATGAAATTTATTGATTTATTGTTATGATCATTACATAAGCTTCATACTGCATGCTTTTTTATTATATATATATTTTTAAAATAAGTTAGTAACTTAATAAACTGTCAAAATTGGGCAGTGAGTTTCTAGTTCCCAGCATGTTTTGCATTGAACTGGATAATTGTTAGTAATGGGAAAGACTTTTTATATTTCACATTTAAAAGAGTTTCCGCAATGTTGAAGTTTTTATCATTGTGCTGAAGAGTGGAGCTCATGGTTAGGGTTAATGCCAGTGACTATGGAGCGAGATTAGTCTCAATAATAACTTTTGTACACAGTGGTACATCTGTCATTGTGTTTTGTGTTTGTGAAAGGTATATATATATATATATTCTTGTTTTGTGCACGTGAGTTGGTTTTTGCATGTGAATTGTGCTACGCATGTGTGCATTGTGTCTTTTGCGTGAATTATTATTGAGACTAATCTTGCTCCATAACTGAAATAGACAAGATTAATTGGTTCCGCTACCAGCACTCAGTTAGCTGGAACAACTTAATTGTTTTGAGTAATCAACTTTGTGTTTATTCAGTTCCAGTTATTTAGTTAACTAGTTCAGTTTCAAAAATATACAGATTATTTATTTCCTCTGCTCATGTAGTTTGTTATTAGAAGTTGTCATAACTCAAAAAAACTCTGTGCAAACTTTTGTGTGTTTCCTATTGAGCCAAAACATTTTTAAAGTGTCATTCTATATACAGGAATCCACTGAAGGTTTGATTGTTTTTACTGTATATATATTAAGCGCGTGACCTGTTTTTCGTTCTCGTCCTCCATGCGCAGTCTCTCCTCGATGCAGTTTCGGGCCTGAAGGAAGGCTCTGCGCTGCGCTCTCTCCGTCAGCATCCGCACAAACAGACCCGACAGATTCACACTGGTGAAGAGCAGAGTGTTTGCAACCAGCTGAGAAACACAAACACAACAGCACTGAAACCATAATCACTGACAGCACACAAGATATGTAAGATATAATAAAAGACTGGTTTAATATAGATGCTGTCTGTGAGCTTCCACAGCGTACAGCTATGGTCGAGTGTGACTGATGGATAGATGTAGTTTAGTTGTGTTTAGAGCATGAAACGTGTTTTTACATTATGACTGTCCCTACAGTTTTATGCACAGTCCGTGTGCTTGTGTGGCAACTCTTCTGACGTGTGTTTGTCCTCTTCAGTGAGCTCAGAGCTGGTTTTGTGTTCGCTGCAGGTCGTAGAGTTCAGGGATGTGAGTCTATCTGCTCTTTATTGGATTAGATTTGTCAGAGGACATGCACACCGAGCCTTTATTTAGCCGGCCTTGCTCTCTCTCACATGCTGAAAACTCACTGATTTGCACACAGACCAACAGGGCTGAAGCGAGCGGAGGAGACTTCACATGGAACACATTTTTCCATTGCACTGCACTGCTTTTCCATTGCTTTTCTATGCAAACATGTGGTAGATGAACATCTTTGACCACTGCGCTCACGTCTCGTGTCTTTTGCAAAAACAAAGTGCTGAAATAAAAAAAGTTCAACTTTTAAAAAACATCTCTTGAGACCTTGCATTTTCCTCCATGCCACTGGTGTCTCGTGTTTTTCAAAGCAAAGCAGGTTCTGTGCGAACAGCCCCTTTCAGCAGAAGTGCTGTGTGTTTCTGTCTACTTTCTGAAGGCATCAGGATGACAAGATTTGGCAACACATTTAAAGCGCACAGTCCCACATACTCAACCTGCTCTCATTCGAGAATAAAACAATCAGATCTACCCATAAACAGTGATTTAAGCAGTTATTGTTCAGGTAGCTGAACTTGCTGAACTGCTGTTCCATCATGATGCAGTTGATCTGAGAGAAGAAACGGAACGTCTATAAAACACTGACCATCTAAGCATGCTCACATGAGAGAAATTTCATCAGGCAAAAAAGGTCCATGGCCTACTTTCAATAGTGTAGCACAAAATGTATGAAACGAAGCAGCTGTGTTTTGGTCAGTGCAGCAAATTTGCATGACCAGCTGAACCCGATGTGAAATCTGCGTGTGGAAAGCTTTTGCCCTCATCTGAAATTAACAACTGCATGGATTCCTATTGAAATGAATACATTTCGTCAGTGAAAAATAGACAATGCATGGTACATGTGACCATAACTTGACACGTTATGTGTTACAATTTGAACTACGCTCTGAAACGTTTCATTACACAACTGTCGGTGAAACTGAGCGTGAAATGAAGCATCAGTGTTCAGTAATGAGTGACGCAGCAGCATTACACATACCTTAAAGAACTATTTCTACCTGAGTCAACCCATTAAAATGAGTTTTGTCATTATAATCATTATAAATTAATGTATTTAGGTTCATTCACTAATATTAAATAATATGTCCCACATGCAGGAGACGGATTGCGTGATCTTCACACAGCGCTGGTCTCTAAGCCTAACTCCACACCTAACGCAGTCTGTGAATCCTGTCCAGATCATCCGTACAGAGCATCCTCCTCATTTCTGTGCTAAAATAGCTTTCAGAAGTGTGTCTGGCCTCCGTTCAGAGCCGTCCTACATAGAGCCGCTCCGCTGCTGGTCTCTGGACCTGACGCTCCTCAAACACACACAGGAGAATGTGTGACGACCATCCGACTATCAGAGCCACTGTGGAGGACTTTATAGATACTGTATGAACCTGCAGCACACATTCTCTGTGTCTTATTACAGTCTCAGTCTCAGCATCTTAAGTGTAAATTCACTGTTACAGCTGTTCATTCATAAACTGTATTTGAGCTGAATCAGCTCTGTGGCTCAGCATTAACACTCATGTCAAACTGACCACATTCTGTCCTGCACCTAATGAAACCCAGCCCACAGACATTATTACAGATTTAACCTTTCAGAAGGTGATTGATAGCAACACTCTTTCTGTTTAAAATCAGTCTGACTGCAATAAATCAAACACTGCAGAAAATACAAATGGCAGCTAAGTCAGATTTTTTTAAGTTAATAAATTAACTGTAGATTTAGATTTATTTAGATTTTTATTTTTTTGCACAGGCATGTTTATGCACTTAACTTGAAATATTAAGTAAGCAAATCATACAACTTGATTGCATGGAGTGATTCACCTGTTGTTTTAAACAGAAACATAATTCTCTTGCTAATCATGTATCACAATGTGAAACACACTGAAAAAACTGGTGTAGGATTGACTTTGTATCAACTTTCACTCAGAAATTTCACACACTATTATAAAGAAATGGCTAGTAACACATTGAATAGAATGTGACAGAGACTGAAATAGTATTATCTTGTCAAATTTAAGTGCAAAATGATTGCACTTTATTAATCTGAATTATGTTTCATGTAGAAACATCTGCTCAAGTTAAACGGTTTAAGTAATTTTACTGGTGACATGAGGCCTATCTATGCTCTTAACGCTCATAATGCATCAGGTATATTTTTGGCCCAGAGGAGCTACATAAAAAAAAAAAAAAAGATAAAACAAAAAAAAAATGCACGGCTTTAAATAAGGGAACGAAACTTTGCAAATCCTTTAAGACCCTCAAAATACACATCTTCTTTTCATATAACCATTTAAAAACATGTTACATGTTTCATGTTCAGGTCGCCCGGATATGTATGAAGTCTCATTAGGTGTCAAAAATAGTTTCTGTAAAAGTTATATTCATGTCAAAAAAACTTTAGTAAAATGCCTTTTCCCCATATCTCACACACCTTTGGGACTCAACTTTGTTGAACCATTGCAGTGCATGAAAACTTCAGCAGTTTACTGAAGGTTTATGCAATCAGAATGAAGTTATTTCGTTTGAAACTTTTAAGAGTAATATTTATGTTGTTTTGATGTTGTTTAGTTACAAATAAACATTAGTTAATGTTATAGTAAGTTTGTTGTGTGTTTTTGTCATTTGTGTCTCGATGCCTGTTCTGTGTCTGGGTGTTTTGTAAGGACTTTTATGTTGAAATGTATTCTTAGTTTCCTTTGATTCATGCTTCCTTCCTGTGTTTGGTTTCTGTTTCTCTTGTCTTGTTAGTTACTATGGTTCCTATGATTAGACACACATGTAATCAGTTCTCTGTGTGTATAAGCCCTTGTGTTTCAGTCATGTTTTGCCAGTCGTTGTTTTCAGTTGTCGGTGTGCTTGTTTCACTTGAGGACTCCTTTGTGCTCTTATGGATTTTTTGCTTGTCTCTCAGTCTGGACTATCTGTGTTTAGACCTGTTATTAAAACATGCGTGCAACTGATTCTCGCTCTTTGCCTCGACTTTTAAGAGTAATATTTATGTTGTTTTGATGTTGTTTAGTTACAAATAAACATGTAGGTTTCATAAATTTGGACTGTTTTTGAGCAATCATGAGTTATAAAGTCAAATTTAATTAAATTATATTCATTCCAGTGGGGTTAATACTGTAATTCTCCGATTTTACAGTGATATATTCCAATAAAATTTCCCATCAATATTGAAAATATATATATTTTGCATCATAGTTTGTTTGGTGTGGTTAATGTGTAATTTGACATTTCAAAGAATTTCTCAATTTTTTAAAAATTAATAAAAACAAATGGGTAAGTGCAGTAAAATCATGGTAACTTTTCAAAACTTTTTTTTTTCACATTCACTCACTGATGAGAAGCGGCTGATCAGATACAATATGGGTTCAGTTGAAAAACATTAAATTATGACTGAATGATTAAATAACGACTCTTCGGACTTCGAAAGCACTGTGAGGCTTAAGTAACCCGGAGTCTGATCGCTGTCCAGTGCTGAACTCACCGCTCTCCACAGCCGCTGCGTCTTCGCCGTCACCGACGCCGCCGTGACGATGGTGTGCGACAGGGACACCAGCAGCCCGAACAGCACCGCCAGCAGCGTCCGCACCGGCAGCAGCGCGTACGCCACGAACGTCAGCAGCAGCAGCTGCCACACGCCCTGCTCCGGACCCGCGGCGCCCGACACGTACGGGAACGGGCAGCACAGCACCGAGAAGGTGAAGCAGAAGAGCAGGCTCAAGTGCGCGATCTGCTGCAGCTGGCTCACCTGCAGGTACTTGACGTTGGTGACGATGAAGAGCGAGATGAAGATGACGAAGTGCACCGGGTACGAGCCCTTGGCGATGGTGAGGCTGGCGCCGGACAGCAGCAGCTCCAGCAGGCTGAGGCTGGACGACAGCAGGATGAGCACGGACAGCGCCTTCAGCGTGCAGGTCTGGTCGAGCTTCAGGTTGTAGTTGTGGAAGAGCGACTCGAGCTCCTTGCAGTCGAACTCGTCCTCGCACGCGATGACCCCGGGCGGGCAGTGGCTCCTCCTGCGCCGGGTCTTGACTTTCTGGAACGGCATTTCGTCCATAGCGGGGGGGCCATTCACGCGCCGGACAGGTGCGGCAGAGGCGCGGAGGGTCGCCGGGGGCCGGGGGGCATGTCCGGCGGGAGAGGTAGAGCTGAAGAGACGGAAGCGACTGGCCTCGAGCTGGCGCGGCTCAGACTGGATCACGCCTGCGCGATGCGGCTCGCTAATTCTGCTGATTGACACGCGGATCTCGCGCTGAGCTTCAGCGAAACAGACACACGAAGTGTAACCCACTGCGGATCATTCGGCAACGAGCAAGGACAGGAATGCACTAAGATAGGTTTGCACTAGGGTTTATTAGGAATTTATGATTTCGGTCGCATCGTTTCGTCCTTGACCCAAAGAATGACGATAAATCAAAATGTAAGATTTTATGTCACATGCACAGTTACATATGTAACACAATCTTAAGTAAAATATGGTTACAATTTATTCTAAGATGACGTTGTTACTACACACATTATTACTGAGTAATATGAATGTGTTGCCTGGGTTAGGGTTTGATTTAGGGTTAGTTGCTTGTAAGGGCATGTCACGTGTGTAACAAGGACACTGTAAACTAAAGAGTTACCAAAAATAAATCAATATGAAAATATGTAACAAATCTGATAAATGAACATTTGATGGTTTGTTACACTTTATGTTAAGGTGTTGTTGTTGCAGTGTACGTGTAACTATGTCACTTTAATGTAAAACGTTACCTGTTGCATATTTCTCAATATGTAATTCTCTTTCACGCTAAGTTATTAAACTATTAAAATACACCTGTTGGGCGTTTGCACTCGTTCTGTATTGCGACTCTTTGCCACATGTTGGAATAATACTGCAAAAATCACACAAGAGGAATCTTTGCAGCGTCATCTTCTGTCGCTGTGTGCCTCACATGACTTTGTGAATTATGAGTTCATTCTCTGAAATTCATGCACTATTTGTCTACAAACCCAATGTTCAAGCATCCAATCAGAAGCTTTCAGCAGGTTTCTCTGCACTGATGATCCAGAGGCTCAATCAGTGTGATATTGATATGTGTTCAGGTGTATGAAAACACCGTCCCTCTGTGATTGCCACCTGTTCTTACAACTGCCTCACCTAGCTTGAAAAATCCCCTCAGCAGGTTCAAGTGCTGCACTTAAGGGATGCTATAAATAGTGCTGTCACTGCAGTGGTGTGAAATACGTGACATGAACACAGACGAGTCTGTTTTTATTCCCTCTGTTGCATATGTATGATTTCTGTTGCTAAACAGAGGCTGGAGAATGATCTGTGCAATATAAACCCACCAGTCTCACATTCATATATTTTTAGATTGGAAATGTATTTTCTTGCCCCTTCAAGTACATTTTGCAATATATTTGAAGGTTAATATAGAAGAGAACAGCGCAACATCCGGCTGATGTAGAAAACATGACATGAAATCAAAGCATGAGTGAGTCTGTCTGTGTTCATTCTGCTGCAGCTCACTTACACAAATCAGAAGCATAGAAACATCAAATGTGTTGTGGCCCAAAATATAAACAAACAAATAAATGAATTAATCTGCACAGATTAACCCCAGTGTTCAGCATGCATCTGACGATTAGTGGCATTCATTCGTTTGGATATAAAAGTAAGATACAATATATAATAAAGATACAAAAGCTAAATTAGCTGTAATATGGAAGTATAATTTTCACTAAAGATACAATAAACCATTTTGTTAGGCAGTGTTTAATTTAGTTTACTTACTATTAATAAAGTCAAACTTCAAAGACTTTAATATTTTTGTGATGTATTTTTTCTGTTATGTACTGTTACATATAAATAAATAAATAAATAAATACATACTGCAATGATTTGTGTACATTCAGGATAATACTTTTTAAACAAAATTGTTTCTTTTCATTTTTATCTCTATGTGAGTGTTCTTTGCTTTTAGCCAAACTGGACCAAACCGGTTTAAACGGAAAACCATGATTTTTTTATAAGATCAATATGAAAAAGCACTTCAGATAAATGACACGGTTGTGTGACTTTTTTCAGGTGTCTTTAGATAAAGATGAACATGTGGCTTTCCGTCCATCACAGAGATATAAATCACCACTAAAGGGTTAATCCAGCCAAAATGATCACATGTATTATCACATCTGATCATCTCACATCTGCAGGATTTTCTCAGTGATCTAGTATGCAAATCAAATCAATAATTACAACAGGCAGAGTCATCACTTCAAAATGATCACAATTATTACCTGTCTGAATGCTTGAACAGTTTCAACACTTTCTCATGAGTTTAGAAAGATTCAATGCACCTGTAATTCAAAGCAAAACACAAAAGACATCAGATGTTCAGAGGACAAAAATTATGTTTTTCCTCATCATGGAACTGAACAGGACAGACAGTTATTGTTATTTTAGTATCATTGAGATACTGAGGTTTTGGAATATGTCTATATAGCTTTTATTTCAGTTTGAGTTATTTTAGTACATCAAGTTAAACGAAATGAAAATGAGAAATGTTGCCTAGGTACCTAGCTGAATTTTTTTTATTTCAGTTAACATTTTAAGTAATTTTTAAAAAATGGTTTTAGTTTTAGTTAAATATAATATCCCTGCTTTGAGGTTTTGTGTCCTCACCTCTGTTTACAACTTACTCTTGCTTTATTGGCAAAAATACACATTGTTAGTGAACAAAATAAGTGGTTATTAAAGCTAGTATTTGTCTTTAGTTATGCTACTTTATTGTATATATTTAATTGCTATGTATTCACATTCAGGTATTTTTAAATGTAAGTAAATCATAAAAACACGAGACACTTGATATAAAGGAGGTCATTAAAAGATTTTTGTACATGCATTTATTGTGTTAAGTATTTATTTTGTTATTCTAAAACAGTGAACAAATGAGAAAAATCCTTGAACAAACACATGAAGCGTAGGCTAAGAATGGAAGCATTCAACAGTTGAAACAGAATCGTGAGAACTGCTCATTCAGCAGTGATATGCAGTCAATCCTCAGTGTGGTTCACATGAGTTCATGTGGATGTGTTTCTGCAGCTTTATTTGTTTGCTATCCGCTGCAAACACTGACACACTGAAGAGCTCACACAGGCTAAAAATATCCTGAGCTTTACTCTAAATCATTTGTGAGGTTTCCTCTGAACAGCTGAGGATTAGTGATTCCCTCGAGAGCTTCAGCATAAACACACGGATCAGCTTGAACGACCGCACGGCAGAAACCACAGCAGTCCTGATGGACGTGTCAGCATTCACATATGACAATGGTGACAGTGCACCCCCTCCGGCAAGGTGCGACCTCACACCGTAACTAAATAAGAAGCAAAGGGAGGGATGGAGGGGGCTTTGGAGGTGGGCGATGAGATGTGATGAGGTGAAGTGATGGTAGCAGGATGTGGCCAGTGGCTGATGACAATCCCCTGGCAGCAAAGATGGAGAATGTACAGACCCAGGGCTCACCAATGCCAACAGCCCACGGCAGAGTCAAAGGCGGGAGGAGCCAAGATGTTGTAGTGGCTGCCGACATTTGGGGGACGGCTGATGGAGCTGAGCGCCATTGCTGGTCCTGGAGACCCAGGCGATGCAGTGGCGATGAGTGTCCGAGGCAGAACTAGAGTACCCGAGGACAGCAGACAGCCCGTAAGTTGGTAGCGGAAGTAGAGTGACGACTGACCAAAGGAGAGCCAGTGGGACAAGCAGAAGTAGAGTGACGACTGACCAAAGGAGAGCCGGTGGGACAAGGGAACCCAGTGAAACCGCAAGGCCGAGGATCTTTGGAGGAGCCGAAGGTGGGAGGAGCCAAGGCAGAGCCGACAGATAAGATAGGCCGAGATGGAGCAAAGTGAACAGAGGTTGAAGGTCACGCTTCTGGTGGTTGCACGACCTGAGGCTTGACGTCATGGCAGGACATCCCCAGAGACGGTGAAGGGCTTCAAGCTTCCAGCAGCAGTGGGGCAATGTGAATCTTGACAGGATAACAGTACAGTCCATGCAGGTCGATGAAATGGTTAAATCATAGTCCATATCATTCTCAGTGCTGTCCTTAAATCATCTAAACCAACAACATGTATGTTAGACCCTATTCCATCTAAGCTCCTAAAAGAGGTGCTTCCAGAAGTCATAGATCCTCTTCTGAATATTATTCATTCATCAATGTCTTTAGGATATGTCCCCAAAACCTTCAAATTGGCTGTTATTAAGCCTCTCATTAAAAACACACAACTTGATCCTAGAGAATTAATTACAGACCAATCTCAAATCTCCCTAAAATATATCCATTCATTTCACTGAAATAGATGTATAAAAGTTGACTTTGACCGCCAGATGAGCAGAGGGTTAATGAGCAAAAGCCAGTTCCTCATCCTGCAGCTGCTTTCAAGTTGGCAACTCATATTGATTATGATAAATGATCATTAGAGCACATTATTGTTTCACAGCAGGTCACGTGTGTTCAGTGGCTGATTTCAGTCTGTCAGTGATTCAGTGGAAACTAGAGGCTGCTGTGACTGTCAGCGTGTGTGGGACGATCAGAGACACAAAAATACACTCCAGTCTTCTGTGGCACAGATACAACCAGAGACGAGGGCTGTGTGTGTGTGTGTGTGTGTGTCTGTGTGTGTGTGTGT